>NW_027596593.1:0-213589 GCF_964194155.1 Cetorhinus maximus
GGCAAACGCCTGTTTAAGGTCACGCTAAAGACCGATGGTAAGGGAGCCATTTTCCACCCTCCTTCCAGTTTCGCTATCGGGGGAAACCGTGGCTACCTGGTCTACGCTGGGCAACCCAAGCATTGTCGCTCATGCGGCAAGGCTGGTCATGTGGCGGCCAACTGCAGCGCCTCCCTCTGCAAGATCTGCAAACAGGAAGGGCACCAGACAAAAGACTGCAAACAGGCCAAGTGCTGCAACCTGTGTGGCGAGGCAAGTCACCTCTACAGGACCTGCCCCAAACGCTGCCGTACTTACGCACAGGCAGCCAAAGCCGACCACGGGGAAGCAGAAGAAATGTTCCGTGTCACTCCAACCACCAAGGCCCCCAGGGAGCTCAACGGGACAAAGGAGGACACAGAGAGAGACAAGGTGGAGAAAGAGATTGAGGCAACAGAGAGCCAATCAACAGCACCACCCCCTGAACCTTCCAGTCCTCAGGACAGCGAATCAATGGAGGAGGAGGCAGCAGTGGAAAAGCAGCAGGGGGAGTGGCGGACGGTGAAGAACAAGAAAAGTAAGAGGGAGCGAAGAAGAAGCAAAGGCGTTTCCCAGAGAAGCGGCAAGAGGCGTCTCCCATCCGACACGGATGACAAGGGCAGCAGCTCTTCGGATGAGGAAGTGCCAGAGCGGCACCGACAGAAGAGGCGGCAAAGCTCCAGGGCGTTGGAGGACGAGACACCCGAGCTCCAGAAAATTGGAGACAACAAGGAGACCAACGCACCCCAACTTTGCCTGCAACCTGAGGAGGCCAGTGCACCACAGCCCCTGGAATCTGGGAGCAGTGAGGCAATCATCGCACCCCAGCTCCAGGAAGCCGGGAACAGCAACCCCCCAGAGGGGGTGAGTTTTGGAGAAGCTTCTCCAGCAAAGGTCATCTCAAAATCCGCTCACTACGTGAACCTCCAGATGCCACTGGAGCAGAACACGGCCAAGGAGATCTACCTCAGCCCATCCAAAGTGAAGGAATTTGAGCTCACTACGGGTATGAAGGAGCAGACTAAAGGTCTGGGACTCTCAGAGACAGTGGGTTTGGTAGGAGAATAAATGCTTTAATATGGGTTTAAAGATTGTATCCATAAATGTGCGTAGTATTAAATCTACTACGCGATGTGTTGCGACCTTGGACTACCTAGCCAAGGTCAAAGCTGACCTGTTGTTTCTGCAGGAGTGTGCGATACCGCACCTCAGCTCCTACAGGCAATGGTCACGATGGTGGTCCCACGGGCCATCGATCTGGTCGGGCGG
Organism: Cetorhinus maximus; assembly: GCF_964194155.1. Lineage (NCBI taxonomy): Eukaryota > Metazoa > Chordata > Chondrichthyes > Lamniformes > Cetorhinidae > Cetorhinus > Cetorhinus maximus. The sequence continues at coordinate 1,288 of NW_027596593.1, forward strand.
AAACGACTCTCGTTCCTCCGGCCTGGGTATTCTGCTGCGGGGAGGCAACTTCACCGTCTCCGAGGTCAAGGAGGTGGTGGGCGGGCGACTCCTGGTAGCAGACGTAATGTACAAGAACGCTCCACTCCGGTTAATTAACGTGTACGGCCCGGCACAAAGGGCTGAGCGGCTGGAGGTTTTTCAGCAGCTCCCACTGCTGCTGGCGACCTCCAGGCCGGTCATTCTGGGCGGGGACTTCAACTGCATCATCGATGCGGCTGGACGATCCGGCAGGGCCGGAAGCAGATTGGACGCTACGTCCAGATCCCTGATGGAAACAGTTAAGGATGCCAAGCTGCACGACGTCTTCAGCAACCCTGCAGACGGAGCGCAGCGTAGATACACCTGGTCGCGGCCAGACGGGTCCATTCGTTCCAGGATAGACTTCCTGTTTGTGTCCCGTGCATTCACAGTCAGATCCACCGAGGTCAAGCCGGTGTTCTTCTCTGACCACTGCCTCCTACTGGCGGACTGCCACTTGGAGGAAGACCTGAGGGTGGGCAGGGGGGCATGGAAGCTAAATGTGCAACTGCTGACCCCAGAGAACATTGAGGAGCTCAAGAGGGATTACAAAGGTTGGAGAACCGTGAAACCCCTCTTTGAGTCCCTGACACACTGGTGGGAAGTGATCAAGGGAAGCATCAAGAGGTTTTTCATCCTCAAAGGCACCCAGAAAGCTAGAAAGGAACAGAGGGAAATGTCCCGACTCCAGGAAAAGATGCAGAATCTGCTCCGGCTGCAGTCGATGGGGGTGGATGTCAAGGAGGAGCTCCAAGAGGTGAAGGGCCAGCAAGCCTCGCACTTTGCCTCGGAGGCCTCCAAGATCATCTTCCGTTCCAGAGTCCGCTCCGTGGAGCAGGATGAGACGTGCTCACGTTTCTTCTTCCAAAAGGTACACAGAGAGCGCTCTGTGATCAGCAGCCTGAAGGAAGAAGACGGCTCAGTAAAGTCATCACGGTCCGACATTCTGAGGATCAGCAAATCCTTTTATGCCGGACTGTATGACGTGAAGCCCACGGACAGCACGGCCTCCCAGTCCTTCCTGTCCTCTATCACGGAGGTCCTAGACCACAGTACGCGGGAGAGCCTAGACAAACCGCTAACTCCTGACGAACTGACTAAGGCCCTCGAGTCCTTCGAGAAGAGTAAAACCCCCGGAAGCGACGGCCTGCCGGCGGAGTTGTATTCGGCTCTGTGGGACTTGATCGGCCCAGACCTGCTAGAAGTGTACGAGAGTATGCTCCTGGCCGGCAGCATGTCAGAATCCATGAGGAAAGGCATCATCACCCTCATCTACAAGCACAAGGGGGAAAGGGAGGAAATTAGAAATTGGCGACCCATTTCACTGTTGAATATGGACTATAAGATTCTGTCCAAGGTCATCGCCAACCGGGTCAAATCCGCTCTGGAATTGGTGATTCACCCTGACCAGACCTGCTCTGTGCCAGGCAGGAAGATCTCTGACAGCCTGGCGCTGCTCAGGGATACGATTGCCTATGTACAGGACAGGGGTGTGGATACCTGCCTCATCAGCTTGGATCAGGAGAAGGCCTTTGACAGAATATCGCACACCTACATGGGGGATGTGCTCTCCAAAATGGGCTTTGGGGAGGGAATTCGAAATTGGATCCAACTGCTCTACACTAACATCAGTAGCGCAGTCTCAATCAATGGGTGGGAAACAGATAGCTTTCCGATTAAATCTGGAGTCAGGCAGGGCTGCCCTCTCTCGCCTGTCCTTTTTGTGTGCTGCATAGAACCCTTTGCCGAGTCCATCAGGAAGGATCCGGGCATAAGAGGAGTGACGATCCCAGGCAGTGGAGGCACTCAGGTAAAAGCCTCCCTGTACATGGACGACGTCGTCGTCTTCTGCTCGGATCCGCTGTCGGTGCGCAGACTGATGCACGTCTGCGACCAGTTCGAACTGGCCTCGGGAGCCAAGGTAAATCGTGGGAAGAGCGAGGCCATGTTCTTTGGGAACTGGGCTGACCGATCCTTTGTCCCCTTCACTGTCAGGGCTGACGGCCTGAAGGTGCTGGGGATATGGTTCGGAGGGACCGGGGCATGCGTTAGAAACTGGAAGGAGCGAGTGGCTATGGTGAAAAGGAAACTGGGCATGTGGGAGCGACGCTCCCTCTCCATTGCGGGTAAGAACCTGGTCATCAGGTGTGAGGTACTCTCGCTGTTGCTGTACGTGGCGCAGGTCTGGCCCATTCCACACTCCTGCGCGATGGCGATCACTCGAGCCATCTTCCGCTTTATCTGGAGGTCGAAAATGGATCGTGTCTGCAGGGACGCGATGTACAAGCCTCTAGATAAAGGGGGAAAAAACGTGCCCAACATCGCCCTCATACTGATGGCCACCTTTGTGTGCGGCTGCATCAAGCGGTGCGTAGACCCTCAGTACGCAAACACCAAGTGTCACTACGTGCTGAGGTTCTACCTGTCCCCGGTGTTGCGAAGGATGGGTCTGGCCACGCTGCCGCGGAACGCTCCAAGTAGTTGGACCGTGCCGTACCACCTGTCCCTGGTGGAAAAATTTATGCAGAAAAACACCTTTGACCACAAGTCCATCAGGCAGTGGTCAGCACGTAACGTCCTAGAGGCCCTGAGGGATAAGGAGAGGGTGGACCCTGTGGGATGGTTCCCCGAGCAGACTGTCAAAGTCATTTGGCAGAATGCCTCATCGCCAGAACTTTCCAACAAGCACCAAGACGTAGCTTGGCTGGTGGTGAGAAAGGCCCTCCCCGTCAGATCCTTCCTACACGCCAGGAGTCTCACCCCCTCTGCACGATGCCCTCGAGGTGGCTGTGGTGGGGAAGAGACCGTTGTTCACCTCCTTGTGGATTGTGCCTTTGCAAAGAAAGTCTGGAGAGAGATGCAGTGGTTGCTGTCGAGGTTCATCCCGAGCAGTTCTGTGACACAGGACTCTGTGCTCTACGGGCTGTTCCCAGGGACACACACCGAGACAAACATCAACTGCAGCTGGAGGATCATCAACTCGGTGAAAGACGCGCTTTGGTCTGCCCGAAACTTGTTGGTCTTCCAGCACAAAGAGTTGTCCCCGACCGATTGTTGCGGACTGGCACAATCCAAAGTCCAGGACTACGTGCTGAGGGACGCACTAAAGCTTGGGGCAGCTGCCGCAAAGGCGCAATGGGGAAGGGTCGCTGTCTAAGACCTTTCTACCACAGCGCACCGAGAGACCGGGAACTGTTTAGAGCCCCTCGGGCTGTACAGATCAAAATGAAAGGCTGTAAATGACTGTAATATTGTTTGTACTGATGCACCTGGTGATACATTTTGTAAAAGTTTAACCTGGATTGTACCCTTGTAATGTTGTTTTTGAAATGGTTTTGAATGTGATTGAAGATTTTTATGAATAAAGTATATTTTTACAAAAAAAAAAAAAAAAAAAAAAATCTGTTCTTATCAGTTTAATATCTGATACGTCCCTTATCTGGGGACCATATATTAAATTGATTTTTGGAGCAGGGAGATGGAATAGGGGCTTGCTCCGTCCACTCCACGCATCGACCCGGTATTGCAGTATTTCTGGGAGTGGTGCACCACCCCTTTCCAGGGGATTTTCAATGCTAAAAATAGATTTCTTACAAACATCTGCTTTCTTTACTTTTCAACATGCACATCTTTCAAAACACAACTTTCTTTCTTTCTCATCGCTTCTCGGCCTTTTGGCTAAGATCAAGTGTTGCAGGAGCGACACCATGGTCCTGCCGTGGCAAGGTCGGGATGGAAGGGCGATAACCAATCGCAATCCGAATTCATACCGTGGGTTACCTATCACCGTCCGAGTCACGGTGAACCACAGCGACGAAGGAGGATCACCTATGGATCGGGGCTTCTTCACCAGGAGGATCCTGTTGAAGGCGTGCGGCTTCCAAGCTACGGAGATCTTCACCCTGCACGACTCCCGCAAAGGTGGTTATTTCGACGTCACGTTCAAGCAAGTGGCAGACTGCGTCCGGCTCCTGAGGGTGTTCGAGGAGAAGAGAGACCTGCCGGAGATGAAGATCCTGACGGCGGAGCCGCACTTTTCTCTGCCGTTGCAACGGGAACGTGAGGTGATGGTGCATGTGTACAACCCCTTCGTCCCTGTCGCCGACGTGGTCACCTTCCTCACCAGGTACTTCGATAAGGTGGGGAGCGGCACCGAGATTCGAGACGACTTGGGGATCTGGACAGGCAAACGCCTGTTTAAGGTCACGCTAAAGACCGATGGTAAGGGAGCCATTTTCCACCCTCCTTCCAGTTTCGCAATCGGGGGAAACCGTGGCTACCTGGTCTACGCTGGGCAACCCAAGCATTGTCGCTCATGCGGCAAGGCTGGTCATGTGGCGGCCAACTGCAGCGCCTCCCTCTGCAAGATCTGCAAACAGGAAGGGCACCAGACAAAAGACTGCAAACAGGCCAAGTGCTGCAACCTGTGTGGCGAGGCAAGTCACCTCTACAGGACCTGCCCCAAACGCTGCCGTACTTACGCACAGGCAGCCAAAGCCGACCACGGGGAAGCAGAAGAAATGTTCCGTGTCACTCCAACCACCAAGGCCCCCAGGGAGCTCAACGGGACAAAGGAGGACACAGAGAGAGACAAGGTGGAGAAAGAGATTGAGGCAACAGAGAGCCAATCAACAGCACCACCCCCTGAACCTTCCAGTCCTCAGGACAGCGAATCAATGGAGGAGGAGGCAGCAGTGGAAAAGCAGCAGGGGGAGTGGCGGACGGTGAAGAACAAGAAAAGTAAGAGGGAGCGAAGAAGAAGCAAAGGCGTTTCCCAGAGAAGCGGCAAGAGGCGTCTCCCATCCGACACGGATGACAAGGGCAGCAGCTCTTCGGATGAGGAAGTGCCAGAGCGGCACCGACAGAAGAGGCGGCAAAGCTCCAGGGCGTTGGAGGACGAGACACCCGAGCTCCAGAAAATTGGAGACAACAAGGAGACCAACGCACCCCAACTTTGCCTGCAACCTGAGGAGGCCAGTGCACCACAGCCCCTGGAATCTGGGAGCAGTGAGGCAATCATCGCACCCCAGCTCCAGGAAGCCGGGAACAGCAACCCCCCAGAGGGGGTGAGTTTTGGAGAAGCTTCTCCAGCAAAGGTCATCTCAAAATCCGCTCACTACGTGAACCTCCAGATGCCACCGGAGCAGAACACGGCCAAGGAGATCTACCTCAGCCCATCCAAAGTGAAGGAATTTGAGCTCACTACGGGTATGAAGGAGCAGACTAAAGGTCTGGGACTCTCAGAGACAGTGGGTTTGGTAGGAGAATAAATGCTTTAATATGGGTTTAAAGATTGTATCCATAAATGTGCGTAGCATTAAATCTACTACGCGATGTGTTGCGACCTTGGACTACCTTGCCAAGGTCAAAGCTGACCTGTTGTTTCTGCAGGAGTGTGCGATACCGCACCTCAGCTCCTACAGGCAATGGTCACGATGGTGGTCCCACGGGCCATCGATCTGGTCGGGCGGAAACGACTCTCGTTCCTCCGGCCTGGGTATTCTGCTGCGGGGAGGCAACTTCACCGTCTCCGAGGTCAAGGAGGTGGTGGGCGGGCGACTCCTGGTAGCAGACGTAATGTACAAGAACGCTCCACTCCGGTTAATTAACGTGTACGGCCCGGCACAAAGGGCTGAGCGGCTGGAGGTTTTTCAGCAGCTCCCACTGCTGCTGGCGACCTCCAGGCCGGTCATTCTGGGCGGGGACTTCAACTGCATCATCGATGCGGCTGGACGATCCAGCAGGGCCGGAAGCAGATTGGACGCTACGTCCAGATCCCTGATGGAAACAGTTAAGGATGCCAAGCTGCACGACGTCTTCAGCAACCCTGCAGACGGAGCGCAGCGTAGATACACCTGGTCGCGGCCAGACGGGTCCATTCGTTCCAGGATAGACTTCCTGTTTGTGTCCCGTGCATTCACAGTCAGATCCACCGAGGTCAAGCCGGTGTTCTTCTCTGACCACTGCCTCCTACTGGCGGACTGCCACTTGGAGGAAGACCTGAGGGTGGGCAGGGGGGCATGGAAGCTAAATGTGCAACTGCTGACCCCAGAGAACATTGAGGAGCTCAAGAGGGATTACAAAGGTTGGAGAACCGTGAAACCCCTCTTTGAGTCCCTGACACACTGGTGGGAAGTGATCAAGGGAAGCATCAAGAGGTTTTTCATCCTCAAAGGCACCCAGAAAGCTAGAAAGGAACAGAGGGAAATGTCCCGACTCCAGGAAAAGATGCAGAATCTGCTCCGGCTGCAGTCGATGGGGGTCGATGTCAAGGAGGAGCTCCAAGAGGTGAAGGGCCAGCAAGCCTCGCACTTTGCCTCGGAGGCCTCCAAGATCATCTTCCGTTCCAGAGTCCGCTCCGTGGAGCAGGATGAGACGTGCTCACGTTTCTTCTTCCAAAAGGTACACAGAGAGCGCTCTGTGATCAGCAGCCTGAAGGAAGAAGACGGCTCAGTAAAGTCATCACGGTCCGACATTCTGAGGATCAGCAAATCCTTTTATGCCGGACTGTATGACGTGAAGCCCACGGACAGCACGGCCTCCCAGTCCTTCCTGTCCTCTATCACGGAGGTCCTAGACCACAGTACGCGGGAGAGCCTAGACAAACCGCTAACTCCTGACGAACTGACTAAGGCCCTCGAGTCCTTCGAGAAGAGTAAAACCCCCGGAAGCGACGGCCTGCCGGCGGAGTTGTATTCGGCTCTGTGGGACTTGATCGGCCCAGACCTGCTAGAAGTGTACGAGAGTATGCTCCTGGCCGGCAGCATGTCAGAATCCATGAGGAAAGGCATCATCACCCTCATCTACAAGCACAAGGGGGAAAGGGAGGAAATTAGAAATTGGCGACCCATTTCACTGTTGAATGTGGACTATAAGATTCTGTCCAAGGTCATCGCCAACCGGGTCAAATCCGCTCTGGAATTGGTGATTCACCCTGACCAGACCTGCTCTGTGCCAGGCAGGAAGATCTCTGACAGCCTGGCGCTGCTCGGGGATACGATTGCCTATGTACAGGACAGGGGTGTGGATACCTGCCTCATCAGCTTGGATCAGGAGAAGGCCTTTGACAGAATATCGCACACCTACATGGGGGATGTGCTCTCCAAAATGGGGTTTGGGGAGGGAATTCGAAATTGGATCCAACTGCTCTACACTAACATCAGTAGCGCAGTCTCAATCAATGGGTGGGAAACAGATAGCTTTCCGATTAAATCTGGAGTCAGGCAGGGCTGCCCTCTCTCGCCTGTCCTTTTTGTGTGCTGCATAGAACCCTTTGCCGAGTCCATCAGGAAGGATCCGGGCATAAGAGGAGTGACGATCCCAGGCAGTGGAGGCACTCAGGTAAAAGCCTCCCTGTACATGGACGACGTCGCCGTCTTCTGCTCGGATCCGCTGTCGGTGCGCAGACTGATGCACGTCTGCGACCAGTTCGAACTGGCCTCGGGAGCCAAGGTAAATCGTGGGAAGAGCGAGGCCATGTTCTTTGGGAAGTGGGCTGACCGATCCTTTGTCCCCTTCACTGTCAGGGCTGACGGCCTGAAGGTGCTGGGGATATGGTTCGGAGGGACCGGGGCATGCGTTAGAAACTGGAAGGAGCGAGTGGCTATGGTGAAAAGGAAACTGGGCATGTGGGAGCGACGCTCCCTCTCCATTGCGGGTAAGAACCTGGTCATCAGGTGTGAGGTACTCTCGCTGTTGCTGTACGTGGCGCAGGTCTGGCCCATTCCACACTCCTGCGCGATGGCGATCACTCGAGCCATCTTCCGCTTTATCTGGAGGTCGAAAATGGATCGTGTCTGCAGGGACGCGATGTACAAGCCTCTAGATAAAGGGGGAAAAAACGTGCCCAACATCGCCCTCATACTGATGGCCACCTTTGTGTGCGGCTGCATCAAGCGGTGCGTAGACCCTCAGTACGCAAACACCAAGTGTCACTACGTGCTGAGGTTCTACCTGTCCCCGGTGTTGCGAAGGATGGGTCTGGCCACGCTGCCGCGGAACGCTCCAAGTAGTTGGACCGTGCCGTACCACCTGTCCCTGGTGGAAAAATTTATGCAGAAAAACACCTTTGACCACAAGTCCATCAGGCAGTGGTCAGCACGTAACGTCCTAGAGGCCCTGAGGGATAAGGAGAGGGTGGACCCTGTGGGATGGTTCCCCGAGCAGACTGTCAAAGTCATTTGGCAGAATGCCTCATCGCCAGAACTTTCCAACAAGCACCAAGACGTAGCTTGGCTGGTGGTGAGAAAGGCCCTCCCCGTCAGATCCTTCCTACACGCCAGGAGTCTCACCCCCTCTGCACGATGCCCGCGAGGTGGCTGTGGTGGGGAAGAGACCGTTGTTCACCTCCTTGTGGATTGTGCCTTTGCAAAGAAAGTCTGGAGAGAGATGCAGTGGTTGCTGTCGAGGTTCATCCCGAGCAGTTCTGTGACACAGGACTCTGTGCTCTACGGGCTGTTCCCAGGGACACACACCGAGACAAACATCAACTGCAGCTGGAGGATCATCAACTCGGTGAAAGAGGCGCTTTGGTCTGCCCGAAACTTGTTGGTCTTCCAGCACAAAGATTTGTCCCCGACCGATTGTTGCGGACTGGCACAATCCAAAGTCCAGGACTACGTGCTGAGGGACGCACTAAAGCTTGGGGCAGCTGCCGCAAAGGCGCAATGGGGAAGGGTCGCTGTCTAAGACCTTTCTACCACAGCGCACCGAGAGACTGGGAACTGTTTAGAGCCCCTCGGGCTGTACAGATCAAAATGAAAGGCTGTAAATGACTGTAATATTGTTTGTACTGATGCACCTGGTGATACATTTTGTAAAAGTTTAACCTGGATTGTACCCTTGTAATGTTGTTTTTGAAATGGTTTTGAATGTGATTGAAGATTTTTATGAATAAAGTATATTTTTACAAAAAAAAAAAAATCTGTTCTTATCAGTTTAATATCTGATACGTCCCTTATCTGGGGACCATATATTAAATTGATTTTTGGAGCAGGGAGATGGAATAGGGGCTTGCTCCGTCCACTCCACGCATCGACCCGGTATTGCAGTATTTCTGGGAGTGGTGCACCACCCCTTTCCAGGGGATTTTCAATGCTAAAAATAGATTTCTTACAAACATCTGCTTTCTTTACTTTTCAACATGCACATCTTTCAAAACACAACTTTCTTTCTTTCTCATCGCTTCTCGGCCTTTTGGCTAAGATCAAGTGTTGCAGGAGCGACACCATGGTCCTGCCGTGGCAAGGTCGGGATGGAAGGGCGATAACCAATCGCAATCCGAATTCATACCGTGGGTTACCTATCACCGTCCGAGTCACGGTGAACCACAGCGACGAAGGAGGATCACCTATGGATCGGGGCTTCTTCACCAGGAGGATCCTGTTGAAGGCGTGCGGCTTCCAAGCTACGGAGATCTTCACCCTGCACGACTCCCGCAAAGGTGGTTATTTCGACGTCACGTTCAAGCAAGTGGCAGACTGCGTCCGGCTCCTGAGGGTGTTCGAGGAGAAGAGAGACCTGCCGGAGATGAAGATCCTGACGGCGGAGCCGCACTTTTCTCTGCCGTTGCAACGGGAACGTGAGGTGATGGTGCATGTGTACAACCCCTTCGTCCCTGTCGCCGACGTGGTCACCTTCCTCACCAGGTACTTCGATAAGGTGGGGAGCGGCACCGAGATTCGAGACGACTTGGGGATCTGGACAGGCAAACGCCTGTTTAAGGTCACGCTAAAGACCGATGGTAAGGGAGCCATTTTCCACCCTCCTTCCAGTTTCGCAATCGGGGGAAACCGTGGCTACCTGGTCTACGCTGGGCAACCCAAGCATTGTCGCTCATGCGGCAAGGCTGGTCATGTGGCGGCCAACTGCAGCGCCTCCCTCTGCAAGATCTGCAAACAGGAAGGGCACCAGACAAAAGACTGCAAACAGGCCAAGTGCTGCAACCTGTGTGGCGAGGCAAGTCACCTCTACAGGACCTGCCCCAAACGCTGCCGTACTTACGCACAGGCAGCCAAAGCCGACCACGGGGAAGCAGAAGAAATGTTCCGTGTCACTCCAACCACCAAGGCCCCCAGGGAGCTCAACGGGACAAAGGAGGACACAGAGAGAGACAAGGTGGAGAAAGAGATTGAGGCAACAGAGAGCCAATCAACAGCACCACCCCCTGAACCTTCCAGTCCTCAGGACAGCGAATCAATGGAGGAGGAGGCAGCAGTGGAAAAGCAGCAGGGGGAGTGGCGGACGGTGAAGAACAAGAAAAGTAAGAGGGAGCGAAGAAGAAGCAAAGGCGTTTCCCAGAGAAGCGGCAAGAGGCGTCTCCCATCCGACACGGATGACAAGGGCAGCAGCTCTTCGGATGAGGAAGTGCCAGAGCGGCACCGACAGAAGAGGCGGCAAAGCTCCAGGGCGTTGGAGGACGAGACACCCGAGCTCCAGAAAATTGGAGACAACAAGGAGACCAACGCACCCCAACTTTGCCTGCAACCTGAGGAGGCCAGTGCACCACAGCCCCTGGAATCTGGGAGCAGTGAGGCAATCATCGCACCCCAGCTCCAGGAAGCCGGGAACAGCAACCCCCCAGAGGGGGTGAGTTTTGGAGAAGCTTCTCCAGCAAAGGTCATCTCAAAATCCGCTCACTACGTGAACCTCCAGATGCCACCGGAGCAGAACACGGCCAAGGAGATCTACCTCAGCCCATCCAAAGTGAAGGAATTTGAGCTCACTACGGGTATGAAGGAGCAGACTAAAGGTCTGGGACTCTCAGAGACAGTGGGTTTGGTAGGAGAATAAATGCTTTAATATGGGTTTAAAGATTGTATCCATAAATGTGCGTAGCATTAAATCTACTACGCGATGTGTTGCGACCTTGGACTACCTTGCCAAGGTCAAAGCTGACCTGTTGTTTCTGCAGGAGTGTGCGATACCGCACCTCAGCTCCTACAGGCAATGGTCACGATGGTGGTCCCACGGGCCATCGATCTGGTCGGGCGGAAACGACTCTCGTTCCTCCGGCCTGGGTATTCTGCTGCGGGGAGGCAACTTCACCGTCTCCGAGGTCAAGGAGGTGGTGGGCGGGCGACTCCTGGTAGCAGACGTAATGTACAAGAACGCTCCACTCCGGTTAATTAACGTGTACGGCCCGGCACAAGGGGCTGAGCGGCTGGAGGTTTTTCAGCAGCTCCCACTGCTGCTGGCGACCTCCAGGCCGGTCATTCTGGGCGGGGACTTCAACTGCATCATCGATGCGGCTGGACGATCCAGCAGGGCCGGAAGCAGATTGGACGCTACGTCCAGATCCCTGATGGAAACAGTTAAGGATGCCAAGCTGCACGACGTCTTCAGCAACCCTGCAGACGGAGCGCAGCGTAGATACACCTGGTCGCGGCCAGACGGGTCCATTCGTTCCAGGATAGACTTCCTGTTTGTGTCCCGTGCATTCACAGTCAGATCCACCGAGGTCAAGCCGGTGTTCTTCTCTGACCACTGCCTCCTACTGGCGGACTGCCACTTGGAGGAAGACCTGAGGGTGGGCAGGGGGGCATGGAAGCTAAATGTGCAACTGCTGACCCCAGAGAACATTGAGGAGCTCAAGAGGGATTACAAAGGTTGGAGAACCGTGAAACCCCTCTTTGAGTCCCTGACACACTGGTGGGAAGTGATCAAGGGAAGCATCAAGAGGTTTTTCATCCGCAAAGGCACCCAGAAAGCTAGAAAGGAACAGAGGGAAATGTCCCGACTCCAGGGAAAGATGCAGAATCTGCTCCGGCTGCAGTCGATGGGGGTCGATGTCAAGGAGGAGCTCCAAGAGGTGAAGGGCCAGCAAGCCTCGCACTTTGCCTCGGAGGCCTCCAAGATCATCTTCCGTTCCAGAGTCCGCTCCGTGGAGCAGGATGAGACGTGCTCACGTTTCTTCTTCCAAAAGGTACACAGAGAGCGCTCTGTGATCAGCAGCCTGAAGGAAGAAGACGGCTCAGTAAAGTCATCACGGTCCGACATTCTGAGGATCAGCAAATCCTTTTATGCCGGACTGTATGACGTGAAGCCCACGGACAGCACGGCCTCCCAGTCCTTCCTGTCCTCTATCACGGAGGTCCTAGACCACAGTACGCGGGAGAGCCTAGACAAACCGCTAACTCCTGACGAACTGACTAAGGCCCTCGAGTCCTTCGAGAAGAGTAAAACCCCCGGAAGCGACGGCCTGCCGGCGGAGTTGTATTCGGCTCTGTGGGACTTGATCGGCCCGGACCTGCTAGAAGTGTACGAGAGTATGCTCCTGGCCGGCAGCATGTCAGAATCCATGAGGAAAGGCATCATCACCCTCATCTACAAGCACAAGGGGGAAAGGGAGGAAATTAGAAATTGGCGACCCATTTCACTGTTGAATGTGGACTATAAGATTCTGTCCAAGGTCATCGCCAACCGGGTCAAATCCGCTCTGGAATTGGTGATTCACCCTGACCAGACCTGCTCTGTGCCAGGCAGGAAGATCTCTGACAGCCTGGCGCTGCTCAGGGATACGATTGCCTATGTACAGGACAGGGGTGTGGATACCTGCCTCATCAGCTTGGATCAGGAGAAGGCCTTTGACAGAATATCGCACACCTACATGGGGGATGTGCTCTCCAAAATGGGCTTTGGGGAGGGAATTCGAAATTGGATCCAACTGCTCTACACTAACATCAGTAGCGCAGTCTCAATCAATGGGTGGGAAACAGATAGCTTTCCGATTAAATCTGGAGTCAGGCAGGGCTGCCCTCTCTCGCCTGTCCTTTTCGTGTGCTGCATAGAACCCTTTGCCGAGTCCATCAGGAAGGATCCGGGCATAAGAGGAGTGACGATCCCAGGCAGTGGAGGCACTCAGGTAAAAGCCTCCCTGTACATGGACGACGTCGCCGTCTTCTGCTCGGATCCGCTGTCGGTGCGCAGACTGATGCACGTCTGCGACCAGTTCGAACTGGCCTCGGGAGCCAAGGTAAATCGTGGGAAGAGCGAGGCCATGTTCTTTGGGAACTGGGCTGACCGATCCTTTGTCCCCTTCACTGTCAGGGCTGACGGCCTGAAGGTGCTGGGGATATGGTTCGGAGGGACCGGGGCATGCGTTAGAAACTGGAAGGAGCGAGTGGCTATGGTGAAAAGGAAACTGGGCATGTGGGAGCGACGCTCCCTCTCCATTGCGGGTAAGAACCTGGTCATCAGGTGTGAGGTACTCTCGCTGTTGCTGTACGTGGCGCAGGTCTGGCCCATTCCACACTCCTGCGCGATGGCGATCACTCGAGCCATCTTCCGCTTTATCTGGAGGTCGAAAATGGATCGTGTCTGCAGGGACGCGATGTACAAGCCTCTAGATAAAGGGGGAAAAAACGTGCCCAACATCGCCCTCATACTGATGGCCACCTTTGTGTGCGGCTGCATCAAGCGGTGCGTAGACCCTCAGTACGCAAACACCAAGTGTCACTACGTGCTGAGGTTCTACCTGTCCCCGGTGTTGCGAAGGATGGGTCTGGCCACGCTGCCGCGGAACGCTCCAAGTAGTTGGACCGTGCCGTACCACCTGTCCCTGGTGGAAAAATTTATGCAGAAAAACACCTTTGACCACAAGTCCATCAGGCAGTGGTCAGCACGTAACGTCCTAGAGGCCCTGAGGGATAAGGAGAGGGTGGACCCTGTGGGATGGTTCCCCGAGCAGACTGTCAAAGTCATTTGGCAGAATGCCTCATCGCCAGAACTTTCCAACAAGCACCAAGACGTAGCTTGGCTGGTGGTGAGAAAGGCCCTCCCCGTCAGATCCTTCCTACACGCCAGGAGTCTCACCCCCTCTGCACGATGCCCTCGAGGTGGCTGTGGTGGGGAAGAGACCGTTGTTCACCTCCTTGTGGATTGTGCCTTTGCAAAGAAAGTCTGGAGAGAGATGCAGTGGTTGCTGTCGAGGTTCATCCCGAGCAGTTCTGTGACACAGGACTCTGTGCTCTACGGGCTGTTCCCAGGGACACACACCGAGACAAACATCAACTGCAGCTGGAGGATCATCAACTCGGTGAAAGACGCGCTTTGGTCTGCCCGAAACTTGTTGGTCTTCCAGCACAAAGATTTGTCCCCGACCGATTGTTGCGGACTGGCACAATCCAAAGTCCAGGACTACGTGCTGAGGGACGCACTAAAGCTTGGGGCAGCTGCCGCAAAGGCGCAATGGGGAAGGGTCGCTGTCTAAGACCTTTCTACCACAGCGCACCGAGAGACTGGGAACTGTTTAGAGCCCCTCGGGCTGTACAGATCAAAATGAAAGGCTGTAAATGACTGTAATATTGTTTGTACTGATGCACCTGGTGATACATTTTGTAAAAGTTTAACCTGGATTGTACCCTTGTAATGTTGTTTTTGAAATGGTTTTGAATGTGATTGAAGATTTTTATGAATAAAGTATATTTTTACAAAAAAAAAAAAAAAAATCTGTTCTTATCAGTTTAATATCTGATACGTCCCTTATCTGGGGACCATATATTAAATTGATTTTTGGAGCAGGGAGATGGAATAGGGGCTTGCTCCGTCCACTCCACGCATCGACCCGGTATTGCAGTATTTCTGGGAGTGGTGCACCACCCCTTTCCAGGGGATTTTCAATGCTAAAAATAGATTTCTTACAAACATCTGCTTTCTTTACTTTTCAACATGCACATCTTTCAAAACACAACTTTCTTTCTTTCTCATCGCTTCTCGGCCTTTTGGCTAAGATCAAGTGTTGCAGGAGCGACACCATGGTCCTGCCGTGGCAAGGTCGGGATGGAAGGGCGATAACCAATCGCAATCCGAATTCATACCGTGGGTTACCTATCACCGTCCGAGTCACGGTGAACCACAGCGACGAAGGAGGATCACCTATGGATCGGGGCTTCTTCACCAGGAGGATCCTGTTGAAGGCGTGCGGCTTCCAAGCTACGGAGATCTTCACCCTGCACGACTCCCGCAAAGGTGGTTATTTCGACGTCACGTTCAAGCAAGTGGCAGACTGCGTCCGGCTCCTGAGGGTGTTCGAGGAGAAGAGAGACCTGCCGGAGATGAAGATCCTGACGGCGGAGCCGCACTTTTCTCTGCCGTTGCAACGGGAACGTGAGGTGATGGTGCATGTGTACAACCCCTTCGTCCCTGTCGCCGACGTGGTCACCTTCCTCACCAGGTACTTCGATAAGGTGGGGAGCGGCACCGAGATTCGAGACGACTTGGGGATCTGGACAGGCAAACGCCTGTTTAAGGTCACGCTAAAGACCGATGGTAAGGGAGCCATTTTCCACCCTCCTTCCAGTTTCGCAATCGGGGGAAACCGTGGCTACCTGGTCTACGCTGGGCAACCCAAGCATTGTCGCTCATGCGGCAAGGCTGGTCATGTGGCGGCCAACTGCAGCGCCTCCCTCTGCAAGATCTGCAAACAGGAAGGGCACCAGACAAAAGACTGCAAACAGGCCAAGTGCTGCAACCTGTGTGGCGAGGCAAGTCACCTCTACAGGACCTGCCCCAAACGCTGCCGTACTTACGCACAGGCAGCCAAAGCCGACCACGGGGAAGCAGAAGAAATGTTCCGTGTCACTCCAACCACCAAGGCCCCCAGGGAGCTCAACGGGACAAAGGAGGACACAGAGAGAGACAAGGTGGAGAAAGAGATTGAGGCAACAGAGAGCCAATCAACAGCACCACCCCCTGAACCTTCCAGTCCTCAGGACAGCGAATCAATGGAGGAGGAGGCAGCAGTGGAAAAGCAGCAGGGGGAGTGGCGGACGGTGAAGAACAAGAAAAGTAAGAGGGAGCGAAGAAGAAGCAAAGGCGTTTCCCAGAGAAGCGGCAAGAGGCGTCTCCCATCCGACACGGATGACAAGGGCAGCAGCTCTTCGGATGAGGAAGTGCCAGAGCGGCACCGACAGAAGAGGCGGCAAAGCTCCAGGGCGTTGGAGGACGAGACACCCGAGCTCCAGAAAATTGGAGACAACAAGGAGACCAACGCACCCCAACTTTGCCTGCAACCTGAGGAGGCCAGTGCACCACAGCCCCTGGAATCTGGGAGCAGTGAGGCAATCATCGCACCCCAGCTCCAGGAAGCCGGGAACAGCAACCCCCCAGAGGGGGTGAGTTTTGGAGAAGCTTCTCCAGCAAAGGTCATCTCAAAATCCGCTCACTACGTGAACCTCCAGATGCCACTGGAGCAGAACACGGCCAAGGAGATCTACCTCAGCCCATCCAAAGTGAAGGAATTTGAGCTCACTACGGGTATGAAGGAGCAGACTAAAGGTCTGGGACTCTCAGAGACAGTGGGTTTGGTAGGAGAATAAATGCTTTAATATGGGTTTAAAGATTGTATCCATAAATGTGCGTAGCATTAAATCTACTACGCGATGTGTTGCGACCTTGGACTACCTAGCCAAGGTCAAAGCTGACCTGTTGTTTCTGCAGGAGTGTGCGATACCGCACCTCAGCTCCTACAGGCAATGGTCACGATGGTGGTCCCACGGGCCATCGATCTGGTCGGGCGGAAACGACTCTCGTTCCTCCGGCCTGGGTATTCTGCTGCGGGGAGGCAACTTCACCGTCTCCGAGGTCAAGGAGGTGGTGGGCGGGCGACTCCTGGTAGCAGACGTAATGTACAAGAACGCTCCACTCCGGTTAATTAACGTGTACGGCCCGGCACAAGGGGCTGAGCGGCTGGAGGTTTTTCAGCAGCTCCCACTGCTGCTGGCGACCTCCAGGCCGGTCATTCTGGGCGGGGACTTCAACTGCATCATCGATGCGGCTGGACGATCCGGCAGGGCCGGAAGCAGACTGGACGCTACGTCCAGATCCCTGATGGAAACAGTTAAGGATGCCAAGCTGCACGACGTCTTCAGCAACCCTGCAGACGGAGCGCAGCGTAGATACACCTGGTCGCGGCCAGACGGGTCCATTCGTTCCAGGATAGACTTCCTGTTTGTGTCCCGTGCATTCACAGTCAGATCCACCGACGTCAAGCCGGTGTTCTTCTCTGACCACTGCCTCCTACTGGCGGACTGCCACTTGGAGGAAGACCTGAGGGTGGGCAGGGGGGCATGGAAGCTAAATGTGCAACTGCTGACCCCAGAGAACATTGAGGAGCTCAAGAGGGATTACAAAGGTTGGAGAACCGTGAAACCCCTCTTTGAGTCCCTGACACACTGGTGGGAAGTGATCAAGGGAAGCATCAAGAGGTTTTTCATCCTCAAAGGCACCCAGAAAGCTAGAAAGGAACAGAGGGAAATGTCCCGACTCCAGGAAAAGATGCAGAATCTGCTCCGGCTGCGGTCGATGGGGGTCGATGTCAAGGAGGAGCTCCAAGAGGTGAAGGGCCAGCAAGCCTCGCACTTTGCCTCGGAGGCCTCCAAGATCATCTTCCGTTCCAGAGTCCGCTCCGTGGAGCAGGATGAGACGTGCTCACGTTTCTTCTTCCAAAAGGTACACAGAGAGCGCTCTGTGATCAGCAGCCTGAAGGAAGAAGACGGCTCAGTAAAGTCATCACGGTCCGACATTCTGAGGATCAGCAAATCCTTTTATGCCGGACTGTATGACGTGAAGCCCACGGACAGCACGGCCTCCCAGTCCTTCCTGTCCTCTATCACGGAGGTCCTAGACCACAGTACGCGGGAGAGCCTAGACAAACCGCTAACTCCTGACGAACTGACTAAGGCCCTCGAGTCCTTCGAGAAGAGTAAAACCCCCGGAAGCGACGGCCTGCCGGCGGAGTTGTATTCGGCTCTGTGGGACTTGATCGGCCCAGACCTGCTAGAAGTGTACGAGAGTATGCTCCTGGCCGGCAGCATGTCAGAATCCATGAGGAAAGGCATCATCACCCTCATCTACAAGCACAAGGGGGAAAGGGAGGAAATTAGAAATTGGCGACCCATTTCACTGTTGAATGTGGACTATAAGATTCTGTCCAAGGTCATCGCCAACCGGGTCAAATCCGCTCTGGAATTGGTGATTCACCCTGACCAGACCTGCTCTGTGCCAGGCAGGAAGATCTCTGACAGCCTGGCGCTGCTCAGGGATACGATTGCCTATGTACAGGACAGGGGTGTGGATAGCTGCCTCATCAGCTTGGATCAGGAGAAGGCCTTTGACAGAATATCGCACACCTACATGGGGGATGTGCTCTCCAAAATGGGGTTTGGGGAGGGAATTCGAAATTGGATCCAACTGCTCTACACTAACATCAGTAGCGCAGTCTCAATCAATGGGTGGGAAACAGATAGCTTTCCGATTAAATCTGGAGTCAGGCAGGGCTGCCCTCTCTCGCCTGTCCTTTTTGTGTGCTGCATAGAACCCTTTGCCGAGTCCATCAGGAAGGATCCGGGCATAAGAGGAGTGACGATCCCAGGCAGTGGAGGCACTCAGGTAAAAGCCTCCCTGTACATGGACGACGTCGCCGTCTTCTGCTCGGATCCGCTGTCGGTGCGCAGACTGATGCACGTCTGCGACCAGTTCGAACTGGCCTCGGGAGCCAAGGTAAATCGTGGGAAGAGCGAGGCCACGTTCTTTGGGAACTGGGCTGACCGATCCTTTGTCCCCTTCACTGTCAGGGCTGACGGCCTGAAGGTGCTGGGGATATGGTTCGGAGGGACCGGGGCATGCGTTAGAAACTGGAAGGAGCGAGTGGCTATGGTGAAAAGGAAACTGGGCATGTGGGAGCGACGCTCCCTCTCCATTGCGGGTAAGAACCTGGTCATCAGGTGTGAGGTACTCTCGCTGTTGCTGTACGTGGCGCAGGTCTGGCCCATTCCACACTCCTGCGCGATGGCGATCACTCGAGCCATCTTCCGCTTTATCTGGAGGTCGAAAATGGATCGTGTCTGCAGGGACGCGATGTACAAGCCTCTAGATAAAGGGGGAAAAAACGTGCCCAACATCGCCCTCATACTGATGGCCACCTTTGTGTGCGGCTGCATCAAGCGGTGCGTAGACCCTCAGTACGCAAACACCAAGTGTCACTACGTGCTGAGGTTCTACCTGTCCCCGGTGTTGCGAAGGATGGGTCTGGCCACGCTGCCGCGGAACGCTCCAAGTAGTTGGACCGTGCCGTACCACCTGTCCCTGGTGGAAAAATTTATGCAGAAAAACACCTTTGACCACAAGTCCATCAGGCAGTGGTCAGCACGTAACGTCCTAGAGGCCCTGAGGGATAAGGAGAGGGTGGACCCTGTGGGATGGTTCCCCGAGCAGACTGTCAAAGTCATTTGGCAGAATGCCTCATCGCCAGAACTTTCCAACAAGCACCAAGACGTAGCTTGGCTGGTGGTGAGAAAGGCCCTCCCCGTCAGATCCTTCCTACACGCCAGGAGTCTCACCCCCTCTGCACGATGCCCTCGAGGTGGCTGTGGTGGGGAAGAGACCGTTGTTCACCTCCTTGTGGATTGTGCCTTTGCAAAGAAAGTCTGGAGAGAGATGCAGTGGTTGCTGTCGAGGTTCATCCCGAGCAGTTCTGTGACACAGGACTCTGTGCTCTACGGGCTGTTCCCAGGGACACACACCGAGACAAACATCAACTGCAGCTGGAGGATCATCAACTCGGTGAAAGACGCGCTTTGGTCTGCCCGAAACTTGTTGGTCTTCCAGCACAAAGATTTGTCCCCGACCGATTGTTGCGGACTGGCACAATCCAAAGTCCAGGACTACGTGCTGAGGGACGCACTAAAGCTTGGGGCAGCTGCCGCAAAGGCGCAATGGGGAAGGGTCGCTGTCTAAGACCTTTCTACCACAGCGCACCGAGAGACTGGGAACTGTTTAGAGCCCCTCGGGCTGTACAGATCAAAATGAAAGGCTGTAAATGACTGTAATATTGTTTGTACTGATGCACCTGGTGATACATTTTGTAAAAGTTTAACCTGGATTGTACCCTTGTAATGTTGTTTTTGAAATGGTTTTGAATGTGATTGAAGATTTTTATGAATAAAGTATATTTTTACAAAAAAAAAAAAAAAAAATCTGTTCTTATCAGTTTAATATCTGATACGTCCCTTATCTGGGGACCATATATTAAATTGATTTTTGGAGCAGGGAGATGGAATAGGGGCTTGCTCCGTCCACTCCACGCATCGACCCGGTATTGCAGTATTTCTGGGAATGGTGCACCACCCCTTTCCAGGGGATTTTCAATGCTAAAAATAGATTTCTTACAAACATCTGCTTTCTTTACTTTTCAACATGCACATCTTTCAAAACACAACTTTCTTTCTTTCTCATCGCTTCTCGGCCTTTTGGCTAAGATCAAGTGTTGCAGGAGCGACACCATGGTCCTGCCGTGGCAAGGTCGGGATGGAAGGGCGATAACCAATCGCAATCCGAATTCATACCGTGGGTTACCTATCACCGTCCGAGTCACGGTGAACCACAGCGACGAAGGAGGATCACCTATGGATCGGGGCTTCTTCACCAGGAGGATCCTGTTGAAGGCGTGCGGCTTCCAAGCTACGGAGATCTTCACCCTGCACGACTCCCGCAAAGGTGGTTATTTCGACGTCACGTTCAAGCAAGTGGCAGACTGCGTCCGGCTCCTGAGGGTGTTCGAGGAGAAGAGAGACCTGCCGGAGATGAAGATCCTGACGGCGGAGCCGCACTTTTCTCTGCCGTTGCAACGGGAACGTGAGGTGATGGTGCATGTGTACAACCCCTTCGTCCCTGTCGCCGACGTGGTCACCTTCCTCACCAGGTACTTCGATAAGGTGGGGAGCGGCACCGAGATTCGAGACGACTTGGGGATCTGGACAGGCAAACGCCTGTTTAAGGTCACGCTAAAGACCGATGGTAAGGGAGCCATTTTCCACCCTCCTTCCAGTTTCGCAATCGGGGGAAACCGTGGCTACCTGGTCTACGCTGGGCAACCCAAGCATTGTCGCTCATGCGGCAAGGCTGGTCATGTGGCGGCCAACTGCAGCGCCTCCCTCTGCAAGATCTGCAAACAGGAAGGGCACCAGACAAAAGACTGCAAACAGGCCAAGTGCTGCAACCTGTGTGGCGAGGCAAGTCACCTCTACAGGACCTGCCCCAAACGCTGCCGTACTTACGCACAGGCAGCCAAAGCCGACCACGGGGAAGCAGAAGAAATGTTCCGTGTCACTCCAACCACCAAGGCCCCCAGGGAGCTCAACGGGACAAAGGAGGACACAGAGAGAGACAAGGTGGAGAAAGAGATTGAGGCAACAGAGAGCCAATCAACAGCACTACCCCCTGAACCTCCCAGTCCTCAGGCCAGCGAATCAATGGAGGAGGAGGCAGCAGTGGAAAAGCAGCAGGGGGAGTGGCGGACGGTGAAGAACAAGAAAAGTAAGAGGGAGCGAAGAAGAAGCAAAGGCGTTTCCCAGAGAAGCGGCAAGAGGCGTCTCCCATCCGACACGGATGACAAGGGCAGCAGCTCTTCGGATGATGAAGTGCCAGAGCGGCACCGACAGAAGAGGCGGCAAAGCTCCAGGGCGTTGGAGGACGAGACACCCGAGCTCCAGAAAATTGGAGACAACAAGGAGCCCAGCGCACCCCAACTTTGCCTGCAACCTGAGGAGGCCAGTGCACCACAGCCCCTGGAATCTGGGAGCAGTGAGGCAATCATCGCACCCCAGCTCCAGGAAGCCGGGAACAGCAACCCCCCAGAGGGGGTGAGTTTTGGAGAAGCTTCTCCAGCAAAGGTCACCTCAAAACCCGCTCACTACGTGAACCTCCAGATGCCACTGGAGCAGAACACGGCCAAGGAGATCTACCTCAGCCCATCCAAAGTGAAGGAATTTGAGCTCACTACGGGTATGAAGGAGCAGACTAAAGGTCTGGGACTCTCAGAGACAGTGGGTTTGGTAGGAGAATAAATGCTTTAATATGGGTTTAAAGATTGTATCCATAAATGTGCGTAGCATTAAATCTACTACGCGATGTGTTGCGACCTTGGACTACCTAGCCAAGGTCAAAGCTGACCTGTTGTTTCTGCAGGAGTGTGCGATACCGCACCTCAGCTCCTACAGGCAATGGTCACGATGGTGGTCCCACGGGCCATCGATCTGGTCGGGCGGAAACGACTCTCGTTCCTCCGGCCTGGGTATTCTGCTGCGGGGAGGCAACTTCACCGTCTCCGAGGTCAAGGAGGTGGTGGGCGGGCGACTCCTGGTAGCAGACGTAATGTACAAGAACGCTCCACTCCGGTTAATT
This sequence comes from Cetorhinus maximus, assembly GCF_964194155.1. Classification (NCBI taxonomy): domain Eukaryota; kingdom Metazoa; phylum Chordata; class Chondrichthyes; order Lamniformes; family Cetorhinidae; genus Cetorhinus; species Cetorhinus maximus. The sequence continues at coordinate 23,527 of NW_027596593.1, forward strand.
AACGTGTACGGCCCGGCACAAGGGGCTGAGCGGCTGGAGGTTTTTCAGCAGCTCCCACTGCTGCTGGCGACCTCCAGGCCGGTCATTCTGGGCGGGGACTTCAACTGCATCATCGATGCGGCTGGACGATCCGGCAGGGCCGGAAGCAGATTGGACGCTACGTCCAGATCCCTGATGGAAACAGTTAAGGATGCCAAGCTGCACGACGTCTTCAGCAACCCTGCAGACGGAGCGCAGCGTAGATACACCTGGTCGCGGCCAGACGGGTCCATTCGTTCCAGGATAGACTTCCTGTTTGTGTCCCGTGCATTCACAGTCAGATCCACCGACGTCAAGCCGGTGTTCTTCTCTGACCACTGCCTCCTACTGGCGGACTGCCACTTGGAGGAAGACCTGAGGGTGGGCAGGGGGGCATGGAAGCTAAATGTGCAACTGCTGACCCCAGAGAACATTGAGGAGCTCAAGAGGGATTACAAAGGTTGGAGAACCGTGAAACCCCTCTTTGAGTCCCTGACACACTGGTGGGAAGTGATCAAGGGAAGCATCAAGAGGTTTTTCATCCTCAAAGGCACCCAGAAAGCTAGAAAGGAACAGAGGGAAATGTCCCGACTCCAGGAAAAGATGCAGAATCTGCTCCGGCTGCGGTCGATGGGGGTCGATGTCAAGGAGGAGCTCCAAGAGGTGAAGGGCCAGCAAGCCTCGCACTTTGCCTCGGAGGCCTCCAAGATCATCTTCCGTTCCAGAGTCCGCTCCGTGGAGCAGGATGAGACGTGCTCACGTTTCTTCTTCCAAAAGGTACACAGAGAGCGCTCTGTGATCAGCAGCCTGAAGGAAGAAGACGGCTCAGTAAAGTCATCACGGTCCGACATTCTGAGGATCAGCAAATCCTTTTATGCCGGACTGTATGACGTGAAGCCCACGGACAGCACGGCCTCCCAGTCCTTCCTGTCCTCTATCACGGAGGTCCTAGACCACAGTACGCGGGAGAGCCTAGACAAACCGCTAACTCCTGACGAACTGACTAAGGCCCTCGAGTCCTTCGAGAAGAGTAAAACCCCCGGAAGCGACGGCCTGCCGGCGGAGTTGTATTCGGCTCTGTGGGACTTGATCGGCCCAGACCTGCTAGAAGTGTACGAGAGTATGCTCCTGGCCGGCAGCATGTCAGAATCCATGAGGAAAGGCATCATCACCCTCATCTACAAGCACAAGGGGGAAAGGGAGGAAATTAGAAATTGGCGACCCATTTCACTGTTGAATATGGACTATAAGATTCTGTCCAAGGTCATCGCCAACCGGGTCAAATCCGCTCTGGAATTGGTGATTCACCCTGACCAGACCTGCTCTGTGCCAGGCAGGAAGATCTCTGACAGCCTGGCGCTGCTCAGGGATACGATTGCCTATGTACAGGACAGGGGTGTGGATACCTGCCTCATCAGCTTGGATCAGGAGAAGGCCTTTGACAGAATATCGCACACCTACATGGGGGATGTGCTCTCCAAAATGGGCTTTGGGGAGGGAATTCGAAATTGGATCCAACTGCTCTACACTAACATCAGTAGCGCAGTCTCAATCAATGGGTGGGAAACAGATAGCTTTCCGATTAAATCTGGAGTCAGGCAGGGCTGCCCTCTCTCGCCTGTCCTTTTTGTGTGCTGCATAGAACCCTTTGCCGAGTCCATCAGGAAGGATCCGGGCATAAGAGGAGTGACGATCCCAGGCAGTGGAGGCACTCAGGTAAAAGCCTCCCTGTACATGGACGACGTCGCCGTCTTCTGCTCGGATCCGCTGTCGGTGCGCAGACTGATGCACGTCTGCGACCAGTTCGAACTGGCCTCGGGAGCCAAGGTAAATCGTGGGAAGAGCGAGGCCATGTTCTTTGGGAAGTGGGCTGACCGATCCTTTGTCCCCTTCACTGTCAGGGCTGACGGCCTGAAGGTGCTGGGGATATGGTTCGGAGGGACCGGGGCATGCGTTAGAAACTGGAAGGAGCGAGTGGCTATGGTGAAAAGGAAACTGGGCATGTGGGAGCGACGCTCCCTCTCCATTGCGGGTAAGAACCTGGTCATCAGGTGTGAGGTACTCTCGCTGTTGCTGTACGTGGCGCAGGTCTGGCCCATTCCACACTCCTGCGCGATGGCGATCACTCGAGCCATCTTCCGCTTTATCTGGAGGTCGAAAATGGATCGTGTCTGCAGGGACGCGATGTACAAGCCTCTAGATAAAGGGGGAAAAAACGTGCCCAACATCGCCCTCATACTGATGGCCACCTTTGTGTGCGGCTGCATCAAGCGGTGCGTAGACCCTCAGTACGCAAACACCAAGTGTCACTACGTGCTGAGGTTCTACCTGTCCCCGGTGTTGCGAAGGATGGGTCTGGCCACGCTGCCGCGGAACGCTCCAAGTAGTTGGACCGTGCCGTACCACCTGTCCCTGGTGGAAAAATTTATGCAGAAAAACACCTTTGACCACAAGTCCATCAGGCAGTGGTCAGCACGTAACGTCCTAGAGGCCCTGAGGGATAAGGAGAGGGTGGACCCTGTGGGATGGTTCCCCGAGCAGACTGTCAAAGTCATTTGGCAGAATGCCTCATCGCCAGAACTTTCCAACAAGCACCAAGACGTAGCTTGGCTGGTGGTGAGAAAGGCCCTCCCCGTCAGATCCTTCCTACACGCCAGGAGTCTCACCCCCTCTGCACGATGCCCTCGAGGTGGCTGTGGTGGGGAAGAGACCGTTGTCCACCTCCTTGTGGATTGTGCCTTTGCAAAGAAAGTCTGGAGAGAGATGCAGTGGTTGCTGTCGAGGTTCATCCCGAGCAGTTCTGTGACACAGGACTCTGTGCTCTACGGGCTGTTCCCAGGGACACACACCGAGACAAACATCAACTGCAGCTGGAGGATCATCAACTCGGTGAAAGACGCGCTTTGGTCTGCCCGAAACTTGTTGGTCTTCCAGCACAAAGAGTTGTCCCCGACCGATTGTTGCGGACTGGCACAATCCAAAGTCCAGGACTACGTGCTGAGGGACGCACTAAAGCTTGGGGCAGCTGCCGCAAAGGCGCAATGGGGAAGGGTCGCTGTCTAAGACCTTTCTACCACAGCGCACCGAGAGACTGGGAACTGTTTAGAGCCCCTCGGGCTGTACAGATCAAAATGAAAGGCTGTAAATGACTGTAATATTGTTTGTACTGATGCACCTGGTGATACATTTTGTAAAAGTTTAACCTGGATTGTACCCTTGTAATGTTGTTTTTGAAATGGTTTTGAATGTGATTGAAGATTTTTATGAATAAAGTATATTTTTACAATAAAAAAAAAAAAAAAAAAATCTGTTCTTATCAGTTTAATATCTGATACGTCCCTTATCTGGGGACCATATATTAAATTGATTTTTGGAGCAGGGAGATGGAATAGGGGCTTGCTCCGTCCACTCCACGCATCGACCCGGTATTGCAGTATTTCTGGGAATGGTGCACCACCCCTTTCCAGGGGATTTTCAATGCTAAAAATAGATTTCTTACAAACATCTGCTTTCTTTACTTTTCAACATGCACATCTTTCAAAACACAACTTTCTTTCTTTCTCATCGCTTCTCGGCCTTTTGGCTAAGATCAAGTGTTGCAGGAGCGACACCATGGTCCTGCCGTGGCAAGGTCGGGATGGAAGGGCGATAACCAATCGCAATCCGAATTCATACCGTGGGTTACCTATCACCGTCCGAGTCACGGTGAACCACAGCGACGAAGGAGGATCACCTATGGATCGGGGCTTCTTCACCAGGAGGATCCTGTTGAAGGCGTGCGGCTTCCAAGCTACGGAGATCTTCACCCTGCACGACTCCCGCAAAGGTGGTTATTTCGACGTCACGTTCAAGCAAGTGGCAGACTGCGTCCGGCTCCTGAGGGTGTTCGAGGAGAAGAGAGACCTGCCGGAGATGAAGATCCTGACGGCGGAGCCGCACTTTTCTCTGCCGTTGCAACGGGAACGTGAGGTGATGGTGCATGTGTACAACCCCTTCGTCCCTGTCGCCGACGTGGTCACCTTCCTCACCAGGTACTTCGATAAGGTGGGGAGCGGCACCGAGATTCGAGACGACTTGGGGATCTGGACAGGCAAACGCCTGTTTAAGGTCACGCTAAAGACCGATGGTAAGGGAGCCATTTTCCACCCTCCTTCCAGTTTCGCTATCGGGGGAAACCGTGGCTACCTGGTCTACGCTGGGCAACCCAAGCATTGTCGCTCATGCGGCAAGGCTGGTCATGTGGCGGCCAACTGCAGCGCCTCCCTCTGCAAGATCTGCAAACAGGAAGGGCACCAGACAAAAGACTGCAAACAGGCCAAGTGCTGCAACCTGTGTGGCGAGGCAAGTCACCTCTACAGGACCTGCCCCAAACGCTGCCGTACTTACGCACAGGCAGCCAAAGCCGACCACGGGGAAGCAGAAGAAATGTTCCGTGTCACTCCAACCACCAAGGCCCCCAGGGAGCTCAACGGGACAAAGGAGGACACAGAGAGAGACAAGGTGGAGAAAGAGATTGAGGCAACAGAGAGCCAATCAACAGCACCACCCCCTGAACCTTCCAGTCCTCAGGACAGCGAATCAATGGAGGAGGAGGCAGCAGTGGAAAAGCAGCAGGGGGAGTGGCGGACGGTGAAGAACAAGAAAAGTAAGAGGGAGCGAAGAAGAAGCAAAGGCGTTTCCCAGAGAAGCGGCAAGAGGCGTCTCCCATCCGACACGGATGACAAGGGCAGCAGCTCTTCGGATGATGAAGTGCCAGAGCGGCACCGACAGAAGAGGCGGCAAAGCTCCAGGGCGTTGGAGGACGAGACACCCGAGCTCCAGAAAATTGGAGACAACAAGGAGCCCAGCGCACCCCAACTTGGCCTGCAACCTGAGGAGGCCAGTGCACCACAGCCCCTGGAATCTGGGAGCAGTGAGGCAATCATCGCACCCCAGCTCCAGGAAGCCGGGAACAGCAACCCCCCAGAGGGGGTGAGTTTTGGAGAAGCTTCTCCAGCAAAGGTCACCTCAAAACCCGCTCACTACGTGAACCTCCAGATGCCACTGGAGCATAACACGGCCAAGGAGATCTACCTCAGCCCATCCAAAGTGAAGGAATTTGAGGTCACTACGGGTATGAAGGAGCAGACTAAAGGTCTGGGACTCTCAGAGACAGTGGGTTTGGTAGGAGAATAAATGCTTTAATATGGGTTTAAAGATTGTATCCATAAATGTGCGTAGCATTAAATCTACTACGCGATGTGTTGCGACCTTGGACTACCTAGCCAAGGTCAAAGCTGACCTGTTGTTTCTGCAGGAGTGTGCGATACCGCACCTCAGCTCCTACAGGCAATGGTCACGATGGTGGTCCCACGGGCCATCGATCTGGTCGGGCGGAAACGACTCTCGTTCCTCCGGCCTGGGTATTCTGCTGCGGGGAGGCAACTTCACCGTCTCCGAGGTCAAGGAGGTGGTGGGCGGGCGACTCCTGGTAGCAGACGTAATGTACAAGAACGCTCCACTCCGGTTAATTAACGTGTACGGCCCGGCACAAGGGGCTGAGCGGCTGGAGGTTTTTCAGCAGCTCCCACTGCTGCTGGCGACCTCCAGGCCGGTCATTCTGGGCGGGGACTTCAACTGCATCATCGATGCGGCTGGACGATCCGGCAGGGCCGGAAGCAGATTGGACGCTACGTCCAGATCCCTGATGGAAACAGTTAAGGATGCCAAGCTGCACGACGTCTTCAGCAACCCTGCAGACGGAGCGCAGCGTAGATACACCTGGTCGCGGCCAGACGGGTCCATTCGTTCCAGGATAGACTTCCTGTTTGTGTCCCGTGCATTCACAGTCAGATCCACCGAGGTCAAGCCGGTGTTCTTCTCTGACCACTGCCTCCTACTGGCGGACTGCCACTTGGAGGAAGACCTGAGGGTGGGCAGGGGGGCATGGAAGCTAAATGTGCAACTGCTGACCCCAGAGAACATTGAGGAGCTCAAGAGGGATTACAAAGGTTGGAGAACCGTGAAACCCCTCTTTGAGTCCCTGACACACTGGTGGGAAGTGATCAAGGGAAGCATCAAGAGGTTTTTCATCCTCAAAGGCACCCAGAAAGCTAGAAAGGAACAGAGGGAAATGTCCCGACTCCAGGAAAAGATGCAGAATCTGCTCCGGCTGCGGTCGATGGGGGTCGATGTCAAGGAGGAGCTCCAAGAGGTGAAGGGCCAGCAAGCCTCGCACTTTGCCTCGGAGGCCTCCAAGATCATCTTCCGTTCCAGAGTCCGCTCCGTGGAGCAGGATGAGACGTGCTCACGTTTCTTCTTCCAAAAGGTACACAGAGAGCGCTCTGTGATCAGCAGCCTGAAGGAAGAAGACGGCTCAGTAAAGTCATCACGGTCCGACATTCTGAGGATCAGCAAATCCTTTTATGCCGGACTGTATGACGTGAAGCCCACGGACAGCACGGCCTCCCAGTCCTTCCTGTCCTCTATCACGGAGGTCCTAGACCACAGTACGCGGGAGAGCCTAGACAAACCGCTAACCCCTGACGAACTGACTAAGGCCCTCGAGTCCTTCGAGAAGAGTAAAACCCCCGGAAGCGACGGCCTGCCGGCGGAGTTGTATTCGGCTCTGTGGGACTTGATCGGCCCAGACCTGCTAGAAGTGTACGAGAGTATGCTCCTGGCCGGCAGCATGTCAGAATCCATGAGGAAAGGCATCATCACCCTCATCTACAAGCACAAGGGGGAAAGGGAGGAAATTAGAAATTGGCGACCCATTTCACTGTTGAATATGGACTATAAGATTCTGTCCAAGGTCATCGCCAACCGGGTCAAATCCGCTCTGGAATTGGTGATTCACCCTGACCAGACCTGCTCTGTGCCAGGCAGGAAGATCTCTGACAGCCTGGCGCTGCTCAGGGATACGATTGCCTATGTACAGGACAGGGGTGTGGATACCTGCCTCATCAGCTTGGATCAGGAGAAGGCCTTTGACAGAATATCGCACACCTACATGGGGGATGTGCTCTCCAAAATGGGCTTTGGGGAGGGAATTCGAAATTGGATCCAACTGCTCTACACTAACATCAGTAGCGCAGTCTCAATCAATGGGTGGGAAACAGATAGCTTTCCGATTAAATCTGGAGTCAGGCAGGGCTGCCCTCTCTCGCCTGTCCTTTTTGTGTGCTGCATAGAACCCTTTGCCGAGTCCATCAGGAAGGATCCGGGCATAAGAGGAGTGACGATCCCAGGCAGTGGAGGCACTCAGGTAAAAGCCTCCCTGTACATGGACGACGTCGCCGTCTTCTGCTCGGATCCGCTGTCGGTGCGCAGACTGATGCACGTCTGCGACCAGTTCGAACTGGCCTCGGGAGCCAAGGTAAACCGTGGGAAGAGCGAGGCCATGTTCTTTGGGAACTGGGCTGACCGATCCTTTGTCCCCTTCACTGTCAGGGCTGACGGCCTGAAGGTGCTGGGGATATGGTTCGGAGGGACCGGGGCATGCGTTAGAAACTGGAAGGAGCGAGTGGCTATGGTGAAAAGGAAACTGGGCATGTGGGAGCGACGCTCCCTCTCCATTGCGGGTAAGAACCTGGTCATCAGGTGTGAGGTACTCTCGCTGTTGCTGTACGTGGCGCAGGTCTGGCCCATTCCACACTCCTGCGCGATGGCGATCACTCGAGCCATCTTCCGCTTTATCTGGAGGTCGAAAATGGATCGTGTCTGCAGGGACGCGATGTACAAGCCTCTAGATAAAGGGGGAAAAAACGTGCCCAACATCGCCCTCATACTGATGGCCACCTTTGTGTGCGGCTGCATCAAGCGGTGCGTAGACCCTCAGTACGCAAACACCAAGTGTCACTACGTGCTGAGGTTCTACCTGTCCCCGGTGTTGCGAAGGATGGGTCTGGCCACGCTGCCGCGGAACGCTCCAAGTAGTTGGACCGTGCCGTACCACCTGTCCCTGGTGGAAAAATTTATGCAGAAAAACACCTTTGACCACAAGTCCATCAGGCAGTGGTCAGCACGTAACGTCCTAGAGGCCCTGAGGGATAAGGAGAGGGTGGACCCTGTGGGATGGTTCCCCGAGCAGACTGTCAAAGTCATTTGGCAGAATGCCTCATCGCCAGAACTTTCCAACAAGCACCAAGACGTAGCTTGGCTGGTGGTGAGAAAGGCCCTCCCCGTCAGATCCTTCCTACACGCCAGGAGTCTCACCCCCTCTGCACGATGCCCTCGAGGTGGCTGTGGTGGGGAAGAGACCGTTGTTCACCTCCTTGTGGATTGTGCCTTTGCAAAGAAAGTCTGGAGAGAGATGCAGTGGTTGCTGTCGAGGTTCATCCCGAGCAGTTCTGTGACACAGGACTCTGTGCTCTACGGGCTGTTCCCAGGGACACACACCGAGACAAACATCAACTGCAGCTGGAGGATCATCAACTCGGTGAAAGACGCGCTTTGGTCTGCCCGAAACTTGTTGGTCTTCCAGCACAAAGATTTGTCCCCGACCGATTGTTGCGGACTGGCACAATCCAAAGTCCAGGACTACGTGCTGAGGGACGCACTAAAGCTTGGGGCAGCTGCCGCAAAGGCGCAATGGGGAAGGGTCGCTGTCTAAGACCTTTCTACCACAGCGCACCGAGAGACTGGGAACTGTTTAGAGCCCCTCGGGCTGTACAGATCAAAATGAAAGGCTGTAAATGACTGTAATATTGTTTGTACTGATGCACCTGGTGATACATTTTGTAAAAGTTTAACCTGGATTGTACCCTTGTAATGTTGTTATTGAAATGGTTTTGAATGTGATTGAAGATTTTTATGAATAAAGTATATTTTTACAAAAAAAAAAAAAAAAAAATCTGTTCTTATCAGTTTAATATCTGATACGTCCCTTATCTGGGGACCATATATTAAATTGATTTTTGGAGCAGGGAGATGGAATAGGGGCTTGCTCCGTCCACTCCACGCATCGACCCGGTATTGCAGTATTTCTGGGAATGGTGCACCACCCCTTTCCAGGGGATTTTCAATGCTAAAAATAGATTTCTTACAAACATCTGCTTTCTTTACTTTTCAACATGCACATCTTTCAAAACACAACTTTCTTTCTTTCTCATCGCTTCTCGGCCTTTTGGCTAAGATCAAGTGTTGCAGGAGCGACACCATGGTCCTGCCGTGGCAAGGTCGGGATGGAAGGGCGATAACCAATCGCAATCCGAATTCATACCGTGGGTTACCTATCACCGTCCGAGTCACGGTGAACCACAGCGACGAAGGAGGATCACCTATGGATCGGGGCTTCTTCACCAGGAGGATCCTGTTGAAGGCGTGCGGCTTCCAAGCTACGGAGATCTTCACCCTGCACGACTCCCGCAAAGGTGGTTATTTCGACGTGACGTTCAAGCAAGTGGCAGACTGCGTCCGGCTCCTGAGGGTGTTCGAGGAGAAGAGAGACCTGCCGGAGATGAAGATCCTGACGGCGGAGCCGCACTTTTCTCTGCCGTTGCAACGGGAACGTGAGGTGATGGTGCATGTGTACAACCCCTTCGTCCCTGTCGCCGACGTGGTCACCTTCCTCACCAGGTACTTCGATAAGGTGGGGAGCGGCACTGAGATTCGAGACGACTTGGGGATCTGGACAGGCAAACGCCTGTTTAAGGTCACGCTAAAGACCGATGGTAAGGGAGCCATTTTCCACCCTCCTTCCAGTTTCGCTATCGGGGGAAACCGTGGCTACCTGGTCTACGCTGGGCAACCCAAGCATTGTCGCTCATGCGGCAAGGCTGGTCATGTGGCGGCCAACTGCAGCGCCTCCCTCTGCAAGATCTGCAAACAGGAAGGGCACCAGACAAAAGACTGCAAACAGGCCAAGTGCTGCAACCTGTGTGGCGAGGCAAGTCACCTCTACAGGACCTGCCCCAAACGCTGCCGTACTTACGCACAGGCAGCCAAAGCCGACCACGGGGAAGCAGAAGAAATGTTCCGTGTCACTCCAACCACCAAGGCCCCCAGGGAGCTCAACGGGACAAAGGAGGACACAGAGAGAGACAAGGTGGAGAAAGAGATTGAGGCAACAGAGAGCCAATCAACAGCACCACCCCCTGAACCTTCCAGTCCTCAGGACAGCGAATCAATGGAGGAGGAGGCAGCAGTGGAAAAGCAGCAGGGGGAGTGGCGGACGGTGAAGAACAAGAAAAGTAAGAGGGAGCGAAGAAGAAGCAAAGGCGTTTCCCAGAGAAGCGGCAAGAGGCGTCTCCCATCCGACACGGATGACAAGGGCAGCAGCTCTTCGGATGAGGAAGTGCCAGAGCGGCACCGACAGAAGAGGCGGCAAAGCTCCAGGGCGTTGGAGGACGAGACACCCGAGCTCCAGAAAATTGGAGACAACAAGGAGACCAACGCACCCCAACTTTGCCTGCAACCTGAGGAGGCCAGTGCACCACAGCCCCTGGAATCTGGGAGCAGTGAGGCAATCATCGCACCCCAGCTCCAGGAAGCCGGGAACAGCAACCCCCCAGAGGGGGTGAGTTTTGGAGAAGCTTCTCCAGCAAAGGTCATCTCAAAATCCGCTCACTACGTGAACCTCCAGATGCCACTGGAGCAGAACACGGCCAAGGAGATCTACCTCAGCCCATCCAAAGTGAAGGAATTTGAGCTCACTACGGGTATGAAGGAGCAGACTAAAGGTCTGGGACTCTCAGAAACAGTGGGTTTGGTAGGAGAATAAATGCTTTAATATGGGTTTAAAGATTGTATCCATAAATGTGCGTAGCATTAAATCTACTACGCGATGTGTTGCGACCTTGGACTACCTAGCCAAGGTCAAAGCTGACCTGTTGTTTCTGCAGGAGTGTGCGATACCGCACCTCAGCTCCTACAGGCAATGGTCACGATGGTGGTCCCACGGGCCATCGATCTGGTCGGGCGGAAACGACTCTCGTTCCTCCGGCCTGGGTATTCTGCTGCGGGGAGGCAACTTCACCGTCTCCGAGGTCAAGGAGGTGGTGGGCGGGCGACTCCTGGTAGCAGACGTAATGTACAAGAACGCTCCACTCCGGTTAATTAACGTGTACGGCCCGGCACAAGGGGCTGAGCGGCTGGAGGTTTTTCAGCAGCTCCCACTGCTGCTGGCGACCTCCAGGCCGGTCATTCTGGGCGGGGACTTCAACTGCATCATCGATGCGGCTGGACGATCCGGCAGGGCCGGAAGCAGATTGGACGCTACGTCCAGATCCCTGATGGAAACAGTTAAGGATGCCAAGCTGCACGACGTCTTCAGCAACCCTGCAGACGGAGCGCAGCGTAGATACACCTGGTCGCGGCCAGACGGGTCCATTCGTTCCAGGATAGACTTCCTGTTTGTGTCCCGTGCATTCACAGTCAGATCCACCGAGGTCAAGCCGGTGTTCTTCTCTGACCACTGCCTCCTACTGGCGGACTGCCACTTGGAGGAAGACCTGAGGGTGGGCAGGGGGGCATGGAAGCTAAATGTGCAACTGCTGACCCCAGAGAACATTGAGGAGCTCAAGAGGGATTACAAAGGTTGGAGAACCGTGAAACCCCTCTTTGAGTCCCTGACACACTGGTGGGAAGTGATCAAGGGAAGCATCAAGAGGTTTTTCATCCTCAAAGGCACCCAGAAAGCTAGAAAGGAACAGAGGGAAATGTCCCGACTCCAGGAAAAGATGCAGAATCTGCTCCGGCTGCGGTCGATGGGGGTCGATGTCAAGGAGGAGCTCCAAGAGGTGAAGGGCCAGCAAGCCTCGCACTTTGCCTCGGAGGCCTCCAAGATCATCTTCCGTTCCAGAGTCCGCTCCGTGGAGCAGGATGAGACGTGCTCACGTTTCTTCTTCCAAAAGGTACACAGAGAGCGCTCTGTGATCAGCAGCCTGAAGGAAGAAGACGGCTCAGTAAAGTCATCACGGTCCGACATTCTGAGGATCAGCAAATCCTTTTATGCCGGACTGTATGACGTGAAGCCCACGGACAGCACGGCCTCCCAGTCCTTCCTGTCCTCTATCACGGAGGTCCTAGACCACAGTACGCGGGAGAGCCTAGACAAACCGCTAACCCCTGACGAACTGACTAAGGCCCTCGAGTCCTTCGAGAAGAGTAAAACCCCCGGAAGCGACGGCCTGCCGGCGGAGTTGTATTCGGCTCTGTGGGACTTGATCGGCCCAGACCTGCTAGAAGTGTACGAGAGTATGCTCCTGGCCGGCAGCATGTCAGAATCCATGAGGAAAGGCATCATCACCCTCATCTACAAGCACAAGGGGGAAAGGGAGGAAATTAGAAATTGGCGACCCATTTCACTGTTGAATATGGACTATAAGATTCTGTCCAAGGTCATCGCCAACCGGGTCAAATCCGCTCTGGAATTGGTGATTCACCCTGACCAGACCTGCTCTGTGCCAGGCAGGAAGATCTCTGACAGCCTGGCGCTGCTCAGGGATACGATTGCCTATGTACAGGACAGGGGTGTGGATACCTGCCTCATCAGCTTGGATCAGGAGAAGGCCTTTGACAGAATATCGCACACCTACATGGGGGAGGTGCTCTCCAAAATGGGGTTTGGGGAGGGAATTCGAAATTGGATCCAACTGCTCTACACTAACATCAGTAGCGCAGTCTCAATCAATGGGTGGGAAACAGATAGCTTTCCGATTAAATCTGGAGTCAGGCAGGGCTGCCCTCTCTCGCCTGTCCTTTTTGTGTGCTGCATAGAACCCTTTGCCGAGTCCATCAGGAAGGATCCGGGCATAAGAGGAGTGACGATCCCAGGCAGTGGAGGCACTCAGGTAAAAGCCTCCCTGTACATGGACGACGTCGCCGTCTTCTGCTCGGATCCGCTGTCGGTGCGCAGACTGATGCACGTCTGCGACCAGTTCGAACTGGCCTCGGGAGCCAAGGTAAATCGTGGGAAGAGCGAGGCCATGTTCTTTGGGAAGTGGGCTGACCGATCCTTTGTCCCCTTCACTGTCAGGGCTGACGGCCTGAAGGTGCTGGGGATATGGTTCGGAGGGACCGGGGCATGCGTTAGAAACTGGAAGGAGCGAGTGGCTATGGTGAAAAGGAAACTGGGCATGTGGGAGCGACGCTCCCTCTCCATTGCGGGTAAGAACCTGGTCATCAGGTGTGAGGTACTCTCGCTGTTGCTGTACGTGGCGCAGGTCTGGCCCATTCCACACTCCTGCGCGATGGCGATCACTCGAGCCATCTTCCGCTTTATCTGGAGGTCGAAAATGGATCGTGTCTGCAGGGACGCGATGTACAAGCCTCTAGATAAAGGGGGAAAAAACGTGCCCAACATCGCCCTCATACTGATGGCCACCTTTGTGTGCGGCTGCATCAAGCGGTGCGTAGACCCTCAGTACGCAAACACCAAGTGTCACTACGTGCTGAGGTTCTACCTGTCCCCGGTGTTGCGAAGGATGGGTCTGGCCACGCTGCCGCGGAACGCTCCAAGTAGTTGGACCGTGCCGTACCACCTGTCCCTGGTGGAAAAATTTATGCAGAAAAACACCTTTGACCACAAGTCCATCAGGCAGTGGTCAGCACGTAACGTCCTAGAGGCCCTGAGGGATAAGGAGAGGGTGGACCCTGTGGGATGGTTCCCCGAGCAGACTGTCAAAGTCATTTGGCAGAATGCCTCATCGCCAGAACTTTCCAACAAGCACCAAGACGTAGCTTGGCTGGTGGTGAGAAAGGCCCTCCCCGTCAGATCCTTCCTACACGCCAGGAGTCTCACCCCCTCTGCACGATGCCCTCGAGGTGGCTGTGGTGGGGAAGAGACCGTTGTTCACCTCCTTGTGGATTGTGCCTTTGCAAAGAAAGTCTGGAGAGAGATGCAGTGGTTGCTGTCGAGGTTCATCCCGAGCAGTTCTGTGACACAGGACTCTGTGCTCTACGGGCTGTTCCCAGGGACACACACCGAGACAAACATCAACTGCAGCTGGAGGATCATCAACTCGGTGAAAGACGCGCTTTGGTCTGCCCGAAACTTGTTGGTCTTCCAGCACAAAGATTTGTCCCCGACCGATTGTTGCGGACTGGCACAATCCAAAGTCCAGGACTACGTGCTGAGGGACGCACTAAAGCTTGGGGCAGCTGCCGCAAAGGCGCAATGGGGAAGGGTCGCTGTCTAAGACCTTTCTACCACAGCGCACCGAGAGACTGGGAACTGTTTAGAGCCCCTCGGGCTGTACAGATCAAAATGAAAGGCTGTAAATGACTGTAATATTGTTTGTACTGATGCACCTGGTGATACATTTTGTAAAAGTTTAACCTGGATTGTACCCTTGTAATGTTGTTTTTGAAATGGTTTTGAATGTGATTGAAGATTTTTATGAATAAAGTATATTTTTACAAAAAAAAAAAAAAAAAAATCTGTTCTTATCAGTTTAATATCTGATACGTCCCTTATCTGGGGACCATATATTAAATTGATTTTTGGAGCAGGGAGATGGAATAGGGGCTTGCTCCGTCCACTCCACGCATCGACCCGGTATTGCAGTATTTCTGGGAATGGTGCACCACCCCTTTCCAGGGGATTTTCAATGCTAAAAATAGATTTCTTACAAACATCTGCTTTCTTTACTTTTCAACATGCACATCTTTCAAAACACAACTTTCTTTCTTTCTCATCGCTTCTCGGCCTTTTGGCTAAGATCAAGTGTTGCAGGAGCGACACCATGGTCCTGCCGTGGCAAGGTCGGGATGGAAGGGCGATAACCAATCGCAATCCGAATTCATACCGTGGGTTACCTATCACCGTCCGAGTCACGGTGAACCACAGCGACGAAGGAGGATCACCTATGGATCGGGGCTTCTTCACCAGGAGGATCCTGTTGAAGGCGTGCGGCTTCCAAGCTACGGAGATCTTCACCCTGCACGACTCCCGCAAAGGTGGTTATTTCGACGTGACGTTCAAGCAAGTGGCAGACTGCGTCCGGCTCCTGAGGGTGTTCGAGGAGAAGAGAGACCTGCCGGAGATGAAGATCCTGACGGCGGAGCCGCACTTTTCTCTGCCGTTGCAACGGGAACGTGAGGTGATGGTGCATGTGTACAACCCCTTCGTCCCTGTCGCCGACGTGGTCACCTTCCTCACCAGGTACTTCGATAAGGTGGGGAGCGGCACTGAGATTCGAGACGACTTGGGGATCTGGACAGGCAAACGCCTGTTTAAGGTCACGCTAAAGACCGATGGTAAGGGAGCCATTTTCCACCCTCCTTCCAGTTTCGCAATCGGGGGAAACCGTGGCTACCTGGTCTACGCTGGGCAACCCAAGCATTGTCGCTCATGCGGCAAGGCTGGTCATGTGGCGGCCAACTGCAGCGCCTCCCTCTGCAAGATCTGCAAACAGGAAGGGCACCAGACAAAAGACTGCAAACAGGCCAAGTGCTGCAACCTGTGTGGCGAGGCAAGTCACCTCTACAGGACCTGCCCCAAACGCTGCCGTACTTACGCACAGGCAGCCAAAGCCGACCACGGGGAAGCAGAAGAAATGTTCCGTGTCACTCCAACCACCAAGGCCCCCAGGGAGCTCAACGGGACAAAGGAGGACACAGAGAGAGACAAGGTGGAGAAAGAGATTGAGGCAACAGAGAGCCAATCAACAGCACCACCCCCTGAACCTTCCAGTCCTCAGGACAGCGAATCAATGGAGGAGGAGGCAGCAGTGGAAAAGCAGCAGGGGGAGTGGCGGACGGTGAAGAACAAGAAAAGTAAGAGGGAGCGAAGAAGAAGCAAAGGCGTTTCCCAGAGAAGCGGCAAGAGGCGTCTCCCATCCGACACGGATGACAAGGGCAGCAGCTCTTCGGATGAGGAAGTGCCAGAGCGGCACCGACAGAAGAGGCGGCAAAGCTCCAGGGCGTTGGAGGACGAGACACCCGAGCTCCAGAAAATTGGAGACAACAAGGAGACCAACGCACCCCAACTTTGCCTGCAACCTGAGGAGGCCAGTGCACCACAGCCCCTGGAATCTGGGAGCAGTGAGGCAATCATCGCACCCCAGCTCCAGGAAGCCGGGAACAGCAACCCCCCAGAGGGGGTGAGTTTTGGAGAAGCTTCTCCAGCAAAGGTCATCTCAAAATCCGCTCACTACGTGAACCTCCAGATGCCACTGGAGCAGAACACGGCCAAGGAGATCTACCTCAGCCCATCCAAAGTGAAGGAATTTGAGCTCACTACGGGTATGAAGGAGCAGACTAAAGGTCTGGGACTCTCAGAAACAGTGGGTTTGGTAGGAGAATAAATGCTTTAATATGGGTTTAAAGATTGTATCCATAAATGTGCGTAGCATTAAATCTACTACGCGATGTGTTGCGACCTTGGACTACCTAGCCAAGGTCAAAGCTGACCTGTTGTTTCTGCAGGAGTGTGCGATACCGCACCTCAGCTCCTACAGGCAATGGTCACGATGGTGGTCCCACGGGCCATCGATCTGGTCGGGCGGAAACGACTCTCGTTCCTCCGGCCTGGGTATTCTGCTGCGGGGAGGCAACTTCACCGTCTCCGAGGTCAAGGAGGTGGTGGGCGGGCGACTCCTGGTAGCAGACGTAATGTACAAGAACGCTCCACTCCGGTTAATTAACGTGTACGGCCCGGCACAAGGGGCTGAGCGGCTGGAGGTTTTTCAGCAGCTCCCACTGCTGCTGGCGACCTCCAGGCCGGTCATTCTGGGCGGGGACTTCAACTGCATCATCGATGCGGCTGGACGATCCGGCAGGGCCGGAAGCAGATTGGACGCTACGTCCAGATCCCTGATGGAAACAGTTAAGGATGCCAAGCTGCACGACGTCTTCAGCAACCCTGCAGACGGAGCGCAGCGTAGATACACCTGGTCGCGGCCAGACGGGTCCATTCGTTCCAGGATAGACTTCCTGTTTGTGTCCCGTGCATTCACAGTCAGATCCACCGAGGTCAAGCCGGTGTTCTTCTCTGACCACTGCCTCCTACTGGCGGACTGCCACTTGGAGGAAGACCTGAGGGTGGGCAGGGGGGCATGGAAGCTAAATGTGCAACTGCTGACCCCAGAGAACATTGAGGAGCTCAAGAGGGATTACAAAGGTTGGAGAACCGTGAAACCCCTCTTTGAGTCCCTGACACACTGGTGGGAAGTGATCAAGGGAAGCATCAAGAGGTTTTTCATCCTCAAAGGCACCCAGAAAGCTAGAAAGGAACAGAGGGAAATGTCCCGACTCCAGGAAAAGATGCAGAATCTGCTCCGGCTGCGGTCGATGGGGGTCGATGTCAAGGAGGAGCTCCAAGAGGTGAAGGGCCAGCAAGCCTCGCACTTTGCCTCGGAGGCCTCCAAGATCATCTTCCGTTCCAGAGTCCGCTCCGTGGAGCAGGATGAGACGTGCTCACGTTTCTTCTTCCAAAAGGTACACAGAGAGCGCTCTGTGATCAGCAGCCTGAAGGAAGAAGACGGCTCAGTAAAGTCATCACGGTCCGACATTCTGAGGATCAGCAAATCCTTTTATGCCGGACTGTATGACGTGAAGCCCACGGACAGCACGGCCTCCCAGTCCTTCCTGTCCTCTATCACGGAGGTCCTAGACCACAGTACTCGGGAGAGCCTAGACAAACCGCTAACCCCTGACGAACTGACTAAGGCCCTCGAGTCCTTCGAGAAGAGTAAAACCCCCGGAAGCGACGGCCTGCCGGCGGAGTTGTATTCGGCTCTGTGGGACTTGATCGGCCCAGACCTGCTAGAAGTGTACGAGAGTATGCTCCTGGCCGGCAGCATGTCAGAATCCATGAGGAAAGGCATCATCACCCTCATCTACAAGCACAAGGGGGAAAGGGAGGAAATTAGAAATTGGCGACCCATTTCACTGTTGAATATGGACTATAAGATTCTGTCCAAGGTCATCGCCAACCGGGTCAAATCCGCTCTGGAATTGGTGATTCACCCTGACCAGACCTGCTCTGTGCCAGGCAGGAAGATCTCTGACAGCCTGGCGCTGCTCAGGGATACGATTGCCTATGTACAGGACAGGGGTGTGGATACCTGCCTCATCAGCTTGGATCAGGAGAAGGCCTTTGACAGAATATCGCACACCTACATGGGGGAGGTGCTCTCCAAAATGGGGTTTGGGGAGGGAATTCGAAATTGGATCCAACTGCTCTACACTAACATCAGTAGCGCAGTCTCAATCAATGGGTGGGAAACAGATAGCTTTCCGATTAAATCTGGAGTCAGGCAGGGCTGCCCTCTCTCGCCTGTCCTTTTTGTGTGCTGCATAGAACCCTTTGCCGAGTCCATCAGGAAGGATCCGGGCATAAGAGGAGTGACGATCCCAGGCAGTGGAGGCACTCAGGTAAAAGCCTCCCTGTACATGGACGACGTCGCCGTCTTCTGCTCGGATCCGCTGTCGGTGCGCAGACTGATGCACGTCTGCGACCAGTTCGAACTGGCCTCGGGAGCCAAGGTAAATCGTGGGAAGAGCGAGGCCATGTTCTTTGGGAAGTGGGCTGACCGATCCTTTGTCCCCTTCACTGTCAGGGCTGACGGCCTGAAGGTGCTGGGGATATGGTTCGGAGGGACCGGGGCATGCGTTAGAAACTGGAAGGAGCGAGTGGCTATGGTGAAAAGGAAACTGGGCATGTGGGAGCGACGCTCCCTCTCCATTGCGGGTAAGAACCTGGTCATCAGGTGTGAGGTACTCTCGCTGTTGCTGTACGTGGCGCAGGTCTGGCCCATTCCACACTCCTGCGCGATGGCGATCACTCGAGCCATCTTCCGCTTTATCTGGAGGTCGAAAATGGATCGTGTCTGCAGGGACGCGATGTACAAGCCTCTAGATAAAGGGGGAAAAAACGTGCCCAACATCGCCCTCATACTGATGGCCACCTTTGTGTGCGGCTGCATCAAGCGGTGCGTAGACCCTCAGTACGCAAACACCAAGTGTCACTACGTGCTGAGGTTCTACCTGTCCCCGGTGTTGCGAAGGATGGGTCTGGCCACGCTGCCGCGGAACGCTCCAAGTAGTTGGACCGTGCCGTACCACCTGTCCCTGGTGGAAAAATTTATGCAGAAAAACACCTTTGACCACAAGTCCATCAGGCAGTGGTCAGCACGTAACGTCCTAGAGGCCCTGAGGGATAAGGAGAGGGTGGACCCTGTGGGATGGTTCCCCGAGCAGACTGTCAAAGTCATTTGGCAGAATGCCTCATCGCCAGAACTTTCCAACAAGCACCAAGACGTAGCTTGGCTGGTGGTGAGAAAGGCCCTCCCCGTCAGATCCTTCCTACACGCCAGGAGTCTCACCCCCTCTGCACGATGCCCTCGAGGTGGCTGTGGTGGGGAAGAGACCGTTGTTCACCTCCTTGTGGATTGTGCCTTTGCAAAGAAAGTCTGGAGAGAGATGCAGTGGTTGCTGTCGAGGTTCATCCCGAGCAGTTCTGTGACACAGGACTCTGTGCTCTACGGGCTGTTCCCAGGGACACACACCGAGACAAACATCAACTGCAGCTGGAGGATCATCAACTCGGTGAAAGACGCGCTTTGGTCTGCCCGAAACTTGTTGGTCTTCCAGCACAAAGATTTGTCCCCGACCGATTGTTGCGGACTGGCACAATCCAAAGTCCAGGACTACGTGCTGAGGGACGC
This sequence comes from Cetorhinus maximus, assembly GCF_964194155.1. NCBI lineage: Eukaryota > Metazoa > Chordata > Chondrichthyes > Lamniformes > Cetorhinidae > Cetorhinus > Cetorhinus maximus. Next base: position 43,137 of record NW_027596593.1, read on the forward strand.
ACTAAAGCTTGGGGCAGCTGCCGCAAAGGCGCAATGGGGAAGGGTCGCTGTCTAAGACCTTTCTACCACAGCGCACCGAGAGACTGGGAACTGTTTAGAGCCCCTCGGGCTGTACAGATCAAAATGAAAGGCTGTAAATGACTGTAATATTGTTTGTACTGATGCACCTGGTGATACATTTTGTAAAAGTTTAACCTGGATTGTACCCTTGTAATGTTGTTTTTGAAATGGTTTTGAATGTGATTGAAGATTTTTATGAATAAAGTATATTTTTACAAAAAAAAAAAAAAAAAATCTGTTCTTATCAGTTTAATATCTGATACGTCCCTTATCTGGGGACCATATATTAAATTGATTTTTGGAGCAGGGAGATGGAATAGGGGCTTGCTCCGTCCACTCCACGCATCGACCCGGTATTGCAGTATTTCTGGGAATGGTGCACCACCCCTTTCCAGGGGATTTTCAATGCTAAAAATAGATTTCTTACAAACATCTGCTTTCTTTACTTTTCAACATGCACATCTTTCAAAACACAACTTTCTTTCTTTCTCATCGCTTCTCGGCCTTTTGGCTAAGATCAAGTGTTGCAGGAGCGACACCATGGTCCTGCCGTGGCAAGGTCGGGATGGAAGGGCGATAACCAATCGCAATCCGAATTCATACCGTGGGTTACCTATCACCGTCCGAGTCACGGTGAACCACAGCGACGAAGGAGGATCACCTATGGATCGGGGCTTCTTCACCAGGAGGATCCTGTTGAAGGCGTGCGGCTTCCAAGCTACGGAGATCTTCACCCTGCACGACTCCCGCAAAGGTGGTTATTTCGACGTGACGTTCAAGCAAGTGGCAGACTGCGTCCGGCTCCTGAGGGTGTTCGAGGAGAAGAGAGACCTGCCGGAGATGAAGATCCTGACGGCGGAGCCGCACTTTTCTCTGCCGTTGCAACGGGAACGTGAGGTGATGGTGCATGTGTACAACCCCTTCGTCCCTGTCGCCGACGTGGTCACCTTCCTCACCAGGTACTTCGATAAGGTGGGGAGCGGCACTGAGATTCGAGACGACTTGGGGATCTGGACAGGCAAACGCCTGTTTAAGGTCACGCTAAAGACCGATGGTAAGGGAGCCATTTTCCACCCTCCTTCCAGTTTCGCAATCGGGGGAAACCGTGGCTACCTGGTCTACGCTGGGCAACCCAAGCATTGTCGCTCATGCGGCAAGGCTGGTCATGTGGCGGCCAACTGCAGCGCCTCCCTCTGCAAGATCTGCAAACAGGAAGGGCACCAGACAAAAGACTGCAAACAGGCCAAGTGCTGCAACCTGTGTGGCGAGGCAAGTCACCTCTACAGGACCTGCCCCAAACGCTGCCGTACTTACGCACAGGCAGCCAAAGCCGACCACGGGGAAGCAGAAGAAATGTTCCGTGTCACTCCAACCACCAAGGCCCCCAGGGAGCTCAACGGGACAAAGGAGGACACAGAGAGGGACAAGGTGGAGAAAGAGATTGAGGCAACAGAGAGCCAATCAACAGCACTACCCCCTGAACCTTCCAGTCCTCAGGACAGCGAATCAATGGAGGAGGAGGCAGCAGTGGAAAAGCAGCAGGGGGAGTGGCGGACGGTGAAGAACAAGAAAAGTAAGAGGGAGCGAAGAAGAAGCAAAGGCGTTTCCCAGAGAAGCGGCAAGAGGCGTCTCCCATCCGACACGGATGACAAGGGCAGCAGCTCTTCGGATGAGGAAGTGCCAGAGCGGCACCGACAGAAGAGGCGGCAAAGCTCCAGGGCGTTGGAGGACGAGACACCCGAGCTCCAGAAAATTGGAGACAACAAGGAGACCAGCGCACCCCAACTTGGCCTGCAACCTGAGGAGGCCAGTGCACCACAGCCCCTGGAATCTGGGAGCAGTGAGGCAATCATCGCACCCCAGCTCCAGGAAGCCGGGAACAGCAACCCCCCAGAGGGGGTGAGTTTTGGAGAAGCTTCTCCAGCAAAGGTCATCTCAAAATCCGCTCACTACGTGAACCTCCAGATGCCACCGGAGCAGAACACGGCCAAGGAGATCTACCTCAGCCCATCCAAAGTGAAGGAATTTGAGCTCACTACGGGTATGAAGGAGCAGACTAAAGGTCTGGGACTCTCAGAAACAGTGGGTTTGGTAGGAGAATAAATGCTTTAATATGGGTTTAAAGATTGTATCCATAAATGTGCGTAGCATTAAATCTACTACGCGATGTGTTGCGACCTTGGACTACCTAGCCAAGGTCAAAGCTGACCTGTTGTTTCTGCAGGAGTGTGCCATACCGCACCTCAGCTCCTACAGGCAATGGTCACGATGGTGGTCCCACGGGCCATCGATCTGGTCGGGCGGAAACGACTCTCGTTCCTCCGGCCTGGGTATTCTGCTGCGGGGAGGCAACTTCACCGTCTCCGAGGTCAAGGAGGTGGTGGGCGGGCGACTCCTGGTAGCAGACGTAATGTACAAGAACGCTCCACTCCGGTTAATTAACGTGTACGGCCCGGCACAAGGGGCTGAGCGGCTGGAGGTTTTTCAGCAGCTCCCACTGCTGCTGGCGACCTCCAGGCCGGTCATTCTGGGCGGGGACTTCAACTGCATCATCGATGCGGCTGGACGATCCGGCAGGGCCGGAAGCAGATTGGACGCTACGTCCAGATCCCTGATGGAAACAGTTAAGGATGCCAAGCTGCACGACGTCTTCAGCAACCCTGCAGACGGAGCGCAGCGTAGATACACCTGGTCGCGGCCAGACGGGTCCATTCGTTCCAGGATAGACTTCCTGTTTGTGTCCCGTGCATTCACAGTCAGATCCACCGAGGTCAAGCCGGTGTTCTTCTCTGACCACTGCCTCCTACTGGCGGACTGCCACTTGGAGGAAGACCTGAGGGTGGGCAGGGGGGCATGGAAGCTAAATGTGCAACTGCTGACCCCAGAGAACATTGAGGAGCTCAAGAGGGATTACAAAGGTTGGAGAACCGTGAAACCCCTCTTTGAGTCCCTGACACACTGGTGGGAAGTGATCAAGGGAAGCATCAAGAGGTTTTTCATCCTCAAAGGCACCCAGAAAGCTAGAAAGGAACAGAGGGAAATGTCCCGACTCCAGGAAAAGATGCAGAATCTGCTCCGGCTGCGGTCGATGGGGGTCGATGTCAAGGAGGAGCTCCAAGAGGTGAAGGGCCAGCAAGCCTCGCACTTTGCCTCGGAGGCCTCCAAGATCATCTTCCGTTCCAGAGTCCGCTCCGTGGAGCAGGATGAGACGTGCTCACGTTTCTTCTTCCAAAAGGTACACAGAGAGCGCTCTGTGATCAGCAGCCTGAAGGAAGAAGACGGCTCAGTAAAGTCATCACGGTCCGACATTCTGAGGATCAGCAAATCCTTTTATGCCGGACTGTATGACGTGAAGCCCACGGACAGCACGGCCTCCCAGTCCTTCCTGTCCTCTATCACGGAGGTCCTAGACCACAGTACGCGGGAGAGCCTAGACAAACCGCTAACCCCTGACGAACTGACTAAGGCCCTCGAGTCCTTCGAGAAGAGTAAAACCCCCGGAAGCGACGGCCTGCCGGCGGAGTTGTATTCGGCTCTGTGGGACTTGATCGGCCCAGACCTGCTAGAAGTGTACGAGAGTATGCTCCTGGCCGGCAGCATGTCAGAATCCATGAGGAAAGGCATCATCACCCTCATCTACAAGCACAAGGGGGAAAGGGAGGAAATTAGAAATTGGCGACCCATTTCACTGTTGAATGTGGACTATAAGATTCTGTCCAAGGTCATCGCCAACCGGGTCAAATCCGCTCTGGAATTGGTGATTCACCCTGACCAGACCTGCTCTGTGCCAGGCAGGAAGATCTCTGACAGCCTGGCGCTGCTCAGGGATACGATTGCCTATGTACAGGACAGGGGTGTGGATACCTGCCTCATCAGCTTGGATCAGGAGAAGGCCTTTGACAGAATATCGCACACCTACATGGGGGATGTGCTCTCCAAAATGGGGTTTGGGGAGGGAATTCGAAATTGGATCCAACTGCTCTACACTAACATCAGTAGCGCAGTCTCAATCAATGGGTGGGAAACAGATAGCTTTCCGATTAAATCTGGAGTCAGGCAGGGCTGCCCTCTCTCGCCTGTCCTTTTTGTGTGCTGCATAGAACCCTTTGCCGAGTCCATCAGGAAGGATCCGGGCATAAGAGGAGTGACGATCCCAGGCAGTGGAGGCACTCAGGTAAAAGCCTCCCTGTACATGGACGACGTCGCCGTCTTCTGCTCGGATCCGCTGTCGGTGCGCAGACTGATGCACGTCTGCGACCAGTTCGAACTGGCCTCGGGAGCCAAGGTAAATCGTGGGAAGAGCGAGGCCATGTTCTTTGGGAAGTGGGCTGACCGATCCTTTGTCCCCTTCACTGTCAGGGCTGACGGCCTGAAGGTGCTGGGGATATGGTTCGGAGGGACCGGGGCATGCGTTAGAAACTGGAAGGAGCGAGTGGCTATGGTGAAAAGGAAACTGGGCATGTGGGAGCGACGCTCCCTCTCCATTGCGGGTAAGAACCTGGTCATCAGGTGTGAGGTACTCTCGCTGTTGCTGTACGTGGCGCAGGTCTGGCCCATTCCACACTCCTGCGCGATGGCGATCACTCGAGCCATCTTCCGCTTTATCTGGAGGTCGAAAATGGATCGTGTCTGCAGGGACGCGATGTACAAGCCTCTAGATAAAGGGGGAAAAAACGTGCCCAACATCGCCCTCATACTGATGGCCACCTTTGTGTGCGGCTGCATCAAGCGGTGCGTAGACCCTCAGTACGCAAACACCAAGTGTCACTACGTGCTGAGGTTCTACCTGTCCCCGGTGTTGCGAAGGATGGGTCTGGCCACGCTGCCGCGGAACGCTCCAAGTAGTTGGACCGTGCCGTACCACCTGTCCCTGGTGGAAAAATTTATGCAGAAAAACACCTTTGACCACAAGTCCATCAGGCAGTGGTCAGCACGTAACGTCCTAGAGGCCCTGAGGGATAAGGAGAGGGTGGACCCTGTGGGATGGTTCCCCGAGCAGACTGTCAAAGTCATTTGGCAGAATGCCTCATCGCCAGAACTTTCCAACAAGCACCAAGACGTAGCTTGGCTGGTGGTGAGAAAGGCCCTCCCCGTCAGATCCTTCCTACACGCCAGGAGTCTCACCCCCTCTGCACGATGCCCTCGAGGTGGCTGTGGTGGGGAAGAGACCGTTGTTCACCTCCTTGTGGATTGTGCCTTTGCAAAGAAAGTCTGGAGAGAGATGCAGTGGTTGCTGTCGAGGTTCATCCCGAGCAGTTCTGTGACACAGGACTCTGTGCTCTACGGGCTGTTCCCAGGGACACACACCGAGACAAACATCAACTGCAGCTGGAGGATCATCAACTCGGTGAAAGACGCGCTTTGGTCTGCCCGAAACTTGTTGGTCTTCCAGCACAAAGAGTTGTCCCCGACCGATTGTTGCGGACTGGCACAATCCAAAGTCCAGGACTACGTGCTGAGGGACGCACTAAAGCTTGGGGCAGCTGCCGCAAAGGCGCAATGGGGAAGGGTCGCTGTCTAAGACCTTTCTGCCACAGCGCACCGAGAGACTGGGAACTGTTTAGAGCCCCTCGGGCTGTACAGCTCAAAATGAAAGGCTGTAAATGATTGTAATATTGTTTGTACTGATGCACCTGGTGATACATTTTGTAAAAGTTTAACCTGGATTGTACCCTTGTAATGTTGTTTTTGAAATGGTTTGGAATGTGATTGAAGATATTTTATGAATAAAGTATATTTTTACAAAAAAAAAAAAAAAAAAAATCTGTTCTTATCAGTTTAATATCTGATACGTCCCTTATCTGGGGACCATATATTAAATTGATTTTTGCAGCAGGGAGATGGAATAGGGGCTTGCTCCGTCCACTCCACGCATCGACCCGGTATTGCAGTATCTCTGGGAATGGTGCACCACCCCTTTCCAGGGGATTTTCAATGCTAAAAATAGTTTTCTTACAAACATCTGCTTTCTTTACTTTTCAACATGCACATCTTTCAAAACCCAACTTTCTTTCTTTCTCACTCACCCGCACCATCTACACACAAAAAACACGCACGCTCACCCAACGCTCACAGACACCACTCTCATCTCACAAACACTCTACCTCACTCATACAAAAACATCTTTCACTTGCAAATACACCTCTCAAACACTCTCTCAGCTGCACCTTTCGCCTCACAACATTTTCAACCAGCTCTCTGCTGCCGCTCCCGCCCGCTGCTGCTGCTGCTGCTGATACAGCAACAGTCAAAACTCACACCTCAAAGCTCACACACTTTACACAGCTACTCGGAAACGTCTACATCCACGTTCACACAATCCTTACACTGCACAAGGAGCCCATTCCGCCCGTCGTGACTGCACCAGCTCTCCCAATGAACATTTCACTTCGTGCCATTCTCCTGCCTTCTCCACGTAACCCAGCACATGCTTTCTTTTCAAATAATCATCTCATTCCCTCTTCAATTGAACCTGCCTCCGCCACGCTATCAGGCGGTGCATTCCAGACCCTGACCACTCGCTGCTCCTATCACTTTTGCTTCTTCTGCTAGTTACTTTAAACCTGTGCCCGCTCCTTCTCGATCCTTTCATCGGTGCAAGCAGTTTCTCCCTATCTACTCTCTCCAGATACCTCATGATTTTCAATACCTCTATCAAGTCTCCTCTCAGACTTCTTTTCCCCAAGGAATACAGTCCCAACTTCTCCAATCTTACTTCATAACTCAACTTCCTCGCCCCTGGAACCAAACTCGTAAACCTCTTCTGCACTCTCTCCAATGCCTTCACTACCCTCCTAAAATGCAAGTCAAAATGCAATCCATCAGAGTCAGCATGGCTTTATGAAGACTAAATCGTGTTTGACTAAATTGCTAGAGTTCTTTGAAGATGTGACAAGCAAAGTGGATAATGGCGATCCTGTAGATGTAGTATGTCTGGACTTCCAGAAGGCATTTGATAAGGTGCCGCACAAAAGATTAATACACAAGATAAGATCACACGCAGCTAAGGGTAATATATTTGCTTGGATAGAGCTTTGGCTAACCAACAGAAAGCAGAGAGTCAGGATAAATGGGTCTTTTGTGGATGGCAAGCTGTAACTAGTGGGGTGCCACAGGGTTCGGTCCTTGGGCCCCAACTATTTACTTGGATTCAGGAGTAGAAGGTACCATAGCTAAATTTGCAGATGACACCAAAATAGGTGGGAAAGTAAGTTGCAGTGAAGAAATGAGAAATTTACAAATGGATATGGACAGGTTAGGTGAATGGGCCAAAATTTGGCAGATGGAGTTTAACGTGGATAAGTGAGGTTATCCAGTTCAGCTCCTACAGGCAATGGTCACGGTGGTGGTCCCATGGGCCATCGATCTGGTCGGGCGGAAATGACTCTCGTTCCTCCGGCCTGGGTATTCTGCTGCGGGGAGGCAACTTCACCGTCTCCGAGGTGAAGGAGGTGGTGGGCGGGCGACTCCTCGTAGCAGACGTAATGTACAAGAACGCTCCACTCCGGTTAATTAACGTGTATGGCCCGTCACAAGGAGCTGAGCGGCTGGAGGTTTTTCAGCAGCTCCCACTGCTGCTGGCGACCTCCAGGCCGGTCATTCTGGGCAGTGACTTCAACTGCATCATCGATGCGGCTGGACGATCCAGCAGGGCCGGCAGCAGATTGGACGCTACGTCCAGATCCCTGATGGAAACAGTTAAGGATGCCAAGCTGCACGACGTCTTCAGCAACCCTGCAGACGGAGCGCAGCGTAGATACACCTGGTCGCGGCCAGACGGGTCCATTCGTTCCAGGATAGACTTCCTGTTTGTGTCCCGTGCATTCACAGTCAGATCCACCGAGGTCAAGCCGTTGTTCTTCTCTGACCACTGCCTCCTACTGGCGGACTGCCACTTGGAGAAGGACCTGAGGGTGGGCAGGGGGGCATGGAAGCTATTCGTGCAACTGCTGACCCCAGAGAACATTGAGGAGCTCAAGAGGGCTTATGAAGGTTGGAGAACCATGAAACCCCTCTTTGAGTCCCTGACACACTGGTGGGAAGCGATCAAGGGAAACACCAAGAGGTTTTTCATCCTCAAAAGCATCCAGAAAGCTAGAAAGGAAGAGAGGGAAATGTCCCGACTCCAGAAAAACATGCAGAATCTGCTGCGGCTGCAGTCGGTGGGGGTCGATGTCAAGGAAGAACTCCAAGAGGTGAAGAGCCAGCAAGCCTAGCCCTTTGCCTCCAAGAACATCTTCCATTCCAGAGCCCGCTCCGTGGAGCAGGATGAGACGTGCTCACGTTTCTTCTTCCAAAAGGAACAGAGAGAGAGCTCTGTGATCAGCAGCCTGAATGAAGAAGACGGATCAGTAAAGTCAGCGCAGTCCGACATTTTGAGGATCAGCAAATCCTTTTATGCCGGATTTTATGACGTGAAGCCGACGGACAGCACGGCCTCCCAGTCCTCCTTGTCCTCTATCACGGAGGTCTCAGGCGACAGTACACGGGAGAGGCTGGACAAACCGCGAACTCCTGACGAACTGACTTAGGCCCTTGAGTCCTTCGAGAAGAGTAAATCTCCCCAGAAGCGACGGCTTGCCGGTGGAGTTGTATTCGGCTCTGTGGGACTTGATCGGCCCAGACCTGCTAGGAGTGTACGAGAGTATGCTCCTGGCCGGCAGTATGTCAGAATCCATGAGGAAAGGCATCATCACCCTCATCTACAAGCACAAGGAAGAAAGGGAGGAAATTAGAAATTGGCGACCCATTTCACTGTTGAATGTGGACTATAAGATTCTGTCCAAGGTCATCGCCAATCGGGTCAAATCCGCTCTGGAATTGGTGATTCACCCTGACCAGACCTGCTCTGTGCCGGGCAGGAAGATCTCTGACAGCCTGGCGCTGCTCAGGGATACGATTGCCTATGTGCAGGACAGGGGTGTGGACACCTGCCTCATCAGCCTGGATTAGGAGAAAGCCTTTGACAGAATATCGCACACCTACATGGTGGATGTGCTCTCAAAATGGGGTTTGGGGAGGGAATTCGCAATTGGATCCAGTTGGATCCTACTCTACACTAACATCAGTAGCGCAGTCTCAATCAATGGGTGGGAATCAGATAGCTTTCCAATTAAATCTGGAGTCAGGCAGGGCTGTCCTCTCTCGCCTGTTCTTTGCTGAGTCCATCAGGAAGGATCCGGGCATTAGAGGAGTTACGATCCCAGGCAGTGGAGGCACTCAGATCAAAGCCTCCCTGTACATGGACGATGTCGCCGTCTTCTGTTCTGATCCGCTGTCGGTGTGCAGACTGATCCACATCTGCGACCAGTTCGAACTGGACTCGGGAGCCAAGGTAAATCGTGGGAAGAGCGAGGCCATGTTCTTTGGGAACTGGGCTGACCGATCCTTTGTCCCCTTCACCGTCAGTGCTGACGGCCTGAAGGTGCTGGGGATATGGTTCAGAGGGACCGGGGTATGCGTTAGAAACTGGAAGGATCCAGTGTCTATGGTGAAAAGGAAACTGGGAATCTGGGAGCGACGCTTCCTCTCCGTTGCGGGTAAGAACCTGGTCATCAGGTGTGAGGCACTCTCGCTGTTGCTGTACATGGCGCAGGTCTGGCCCATTCCAGACTGCTGCGCGATGGCGATCACCCGAGCCATCTTCCGCTTTATCTGGAGGTCGAAAATGGATCGTGTCCGCAGGGACGCGCTGTATAAGCCTCTAGATAAAGGGGGAATAAACGTGCCCAACATCGCCCTCATACTGATGGCCACCTTTGTGTGCGGCTGTATCAAGCTGTGCGTAGACCCTCGGTACGCAAACACCAGGTGTCACTACGTGCTGAGGTTCTACCTGTCCCCGGTTTAGCGAAGGATGGGTGTGGCCACGCTGCCGCGGAACGCTCCAAGTAGTTGGACCGTGCCGTACCACCTGTCCCTGGTGGAAAACTATAGGCCCTGCGGGGAAAGGAGATGGTGGATCCTGTGCGATGTTTCCCCGAGCAGACTGTCAAAGTCGTTTGGCAGAATGCCTCGTCTCCAGAACTTTCCAACAAGCACCAAGACGTAGCTTGGCTGGTGGTGAGAAATGCCCTCCCCGTCAGATCCTTCCTGAAGTCTCAGCCTCTCTGCATGTTGACCTCGAGGTGGCTGTCGTGGGGACGAGACCGTTGTTCACCTCTTTGTGGAATGTGCGTTTGCAAAGAAGGTCTGCAGAGAGTTGCCGTGGTTTTTGTCGCGGTTCATCCCAAGCAGTTCTGTGACACAGGTCTCTGTGCTCTACGTGTTGATCCCAGGGACAGGGACGCACATCGAGACAAGCAGGTGGAGGATCATCTACTCGGTGAAAGACGCTCTTTGGTCTGCCCGAAACTTGTTGGTCTTCCAGTGCAATGAGTTGTCCCCAGCAGAGTGTTGCAGACTGGCTGGCACATTCCAAGGCCGAGGACTACGTGCTGAGGGACGCACTAAAGCTTGGGGCAGCCGCCACAAATGCGCAGCGGGGAACGGTCGCTGTCTAAGACCTTTCAGCCATAGTGCACCGAGGGACTGGGAAAGGTATGGACCCCTCGGCCTGAAAGACTCACATTGAATGTATGCAGTGAATATTACATTTATCACAATTGTATTGAAGCACCTCAGAGTGCAACATGATCTATGTAGATAACTTGAATACTATTGCACTGTCTGACTGCCTGTAATCAGCATGTTGAAATGTCTGTAATGTTCATTGATCGTATTGAAGCGTCGCAGGGTGCGACATGATCTATTTGAAAAACTGGAATATGATTGCACTTTTTGCGATGGCCATTTTGAAATGTTTTGTAATGTTCTTTCAGATATTTTATGGATAAGGTATATTTTTCCACAAAAAAACGACAACAGTTACAAAGAAAACCAACAGCAGCAACAACAGCTCTTCTCCACAGTCTGAATTAGAATTTCAGAGTCAGAAAACAGAGCAAAAAAACACGCAGCGTCCTGAAATGACAAACCTGAAATGAACGTGTACTTAGTGTATCAAGCCTTTAAACTGCATTGCTGAAAACTCCTTCCTGCCTGCTAGTGCAACAAGATGCTGCATCGTATATTACACAGCGAATCAGGCCTTCAGTCGTCTTGACTTGTGCAGCTCCAGTGACTTCAGGCCTCCAAAAGCAGGCCAGTATTTGAAAGGGCTCCTCTTGACAAGTGTAAGACCCTGATCAAACTAAATATTTTAATTTTCTTAACCAGTGAGATTGAACGAACCGTGATGCATGTCCAAGACAAAATAGAATATAAAGCAATGTAAAGTAAATTAATAACAAATTGAGAAAGTAAATATGGAACACAAAATATTTTAAAACTAGGGCACAGGTTAAAAACATGATCCTAATTTCTGTTGAACTGAATGAGGCGAGTCATTACAGTGCGTGACCGATTTGTTTAAGTGTGCGGGCCCATTAAACTTTTTGCACAGCCGCGCAAATTTAAAGGGGCTTATGTGGCGGTGTGTCTGTGAGGAAACCTCTCCTCATATCTTGTATCCCACTGTGAAACCGTCTTCAGCTCCCAAATTGCACTCAGACAATGTGCTACATTTGCATATTGTGCAGGAGTCGGGGGAGGGGTCATGGGGCTGCCCCTTGTCTCTGTACTTGAAATGGCAGCCAGGCAGCAACTGTAGTGCTTCCTCAAATCCAACCTGAAGAAAAGGCAAGACATGTTGGGTGCTGAGAGGGAGAAGCATTGCCACTTTAGGTTCTACTTGGATTTTACTGAGGTAAAAGGTGATTGAAAAAGTCAAGCCTTTCTCCCCTAGCAGTTACCACTGAGGACAGAAATAATACCGAGCGCTGATCTATCACTGAGCACTGAGGCCGGCCAAGGGGAGGCATCTGAAAGCTGCAGAGAGAGCAAGAAGCCAGGATGGACGACTGAGAATACTGGCTGAGATAGACAGCAAAAACTGTGACACAAGCTCAGGTAAGCGTGGTGTTTTGCAGTTCAAGTTCATCACTTTGTGACAGTATAGATATTTTTCACTTTCCTAGGATAAGGCTGTTCCCTTTCTAGAAGTTAGAAACAGCCGTGCAGATGTATTTTCTGCGCTCCTTTGCTTGCCTGCTGAATAGGACTGATTGGAGGGGAAAAGGTGATTAAAAGAGAGCCGACATCATTGCAGGCTGGCAGATGGTGTGCTGTGCTGTGCACGCAGGTGGTTTTGTTGTTTGGCTTGTGTGTGACTTCTGGTTGAAGCTGAAAGATTTCTAAAATTTTGAAGGAAATAATCTTCGAGAAGGGGAGAAACATTTTCAACATTTTAACAGGATCTAAGGCTGTTCGCTGTGTCGTACCTGTACTTATCCTTGCTGCCACCTGCCTTCTCACTGCTGATCATCATCTTGTGTTATTATAATGATATAATGCATTGGACTTATTTACTGTGACTTCATAACATGACACATTTCCCTTCTGGTGATGTCATGCTGACATCCCGTAAAGGAAATAGACCAACAGTCAGCCCAAAAGAAGGCCCAACGCCAAGCAAAGGAAGCCCATAAACGAGGATGCTAGACAGCTCGTACAAAAGAAAGCAGGGCATCAGGAAACAACTCAACAGCAGCTGACGTAGTACTCTCCAGGTTCAGTGCAGGAGAAGCACTGGAATCAGTAAAAAGTAATGCCCCTACATGTATGAACATACAACTTAGGAGCAGGAGTAGGCCACTGGGCCCCAAGAGCCTGCTCCACTACTCAGAAGGTCATGGCTGATCCGATTGTAACCTCAACCCCACATTCCTGCCTACCAGCGATAACCTTCCAACCCCGCCTTGTTAATCTATCCAGCTCTGTCTTGAAAATATTCAAAGACTCTGTTTCCACCACCTTTCGAGGAAGAGAGTTCCAAGGACTCTCTACACTCTGGGAGAAACGCTGCTGACTTTGCCTTCCCTGTAGATGTGGAAGGACTTTAGCTGCATACCTGGTCAGCTGGCAAGCTCCACAGACCGATCGGCGCAGGCTTGGAGGGCCGAAGTGCCTGTTCCTGTGCTGTACTTTTTTTTCTTCTTTGTTCTTTGACTGCTCAAGCTGAAAGCAAAGACAAAAATACAGCAGGCCTCGATCGAAGAACTCCTCTGCGCTGTGAGCTAGTTGCTCACACGGAAACTCAGCTACAAAGACTCATGGATTGTCTCTCATGCCTGTCACGTGTTCTCCCTTGTGACTGAGTGTTTCTCGAAATTTTCCATTACCTGCCAGTTACACGACACATCTAGCGCAACCGTAGACAGCGACCTTTCTCCATTACGCCTTTGCCCCAAACTTTAGTGCGTCCCTCAGCACGTAGTCCTGGACCTTGGAATGTGCCAACTCTTTGCAATGGAAGACCAACAAGTTTCGGACAGCCAAAGAGTGTCTTTCACCGAGTGGATCCTCCGGCGGTAGTTGATGTTTGTCTCGGCGTGTGTCCCTGGGAACAGCCCCTGGAGCACAGAGTCCATACCTGTGTCACGGAACTGCTCGGGATGCACCTCGACAAGAACCACGGCCACTCTCTTCAGAGTTCTGGTGATGAGGCATTCTGCCAAATGACCCTGACGGTCTGTTCGGCGAACCGTCCGCCGGAATCCACCATCTCCTTTTCCCGCAGGGCCTCTAGGGTGATACGTGCTAACCACTGCCTGATGGACTTGCGGACAAAGGTGTTTCTCTGCATAAGTTTTTCCACACGGGGCAGGTGATACGGCACTTGGAGCGTTCCGCGGCAGGGTGGCCAGACCCATCCTTCGCAACACCAGGGACAGGTAAAACCTCAGCACGTAGTGACGCTTGGTGTTTGGGTCTACACACAGCTTGATACTGCCATACACAAAGGTGGCCATCAGGATGAGGGTGATGTTGGGCATGTTTTTTCCCCCTTCATCCAGAGTTTTCTTACATCATGTCCCTGCAAACAGGATCCACTTTTGACCTCCAGATAAAGCGGAAGATGGCTGGCGTGATCGCCACAGCACAGGAGTGAGGAATGGGCCAGACCTGCGCCACGTACAGCAACACCTGTCCCTGGTGGAAAAATTTATGCAGAAAAACACCTTTGACCACAAGTCCATCAGGCAGTGGTCAGCACGTAACGTCCTAGAGGCCCTGAGGGAAAAGGAGAGGGTGGACCCTGTGGGATGGTTCCCCGAGCAGACTGTCAAAGTCATTTGGCAGAATGCCTCATCGCCAGAACTTTCCAACAAACACCAAGACGTGGCTTGGCTGGTGGTGAGAAAGGCCCTCCCCGTCAGATCCTTCCTACACGCCAGGAGGCTCACCCCCTCTGCACGTTGCCCTCGAGGTGGCTGTGGTGGGGAAGAGACCGTTGTTCACCTCCTTGTGGATTGTGCCTTTGCAAAGAAAGTCTGGAGAGAGATGCAGTGGTTGCTGTCGAAGTTCATCCCGAGCAGTTCTGTGACACAGGACTCTGTGCTCTACGGGCTGTTCCCAGGGACACACACCGAGACAAAAATCGACTGCAGCTGGAGGATCATCAACTCGGTGAAAGAGGCGCTTTGGTCTGCCCGAAACTTGTTGGTCTTCCAGCGCAAAGAGTTGTCCCCGACCGATTGTTGCGGACTGGCACAATCCAAAGTCCAGGACTACGTGCTGAGGGACGCACTAAAGCTTGGGGCAGCTGCCGCAAAGGCGCAATGGGGAAGGGTCGCTGTCTAAGACCTTTCTGCCACAGCGCACCGAGAGACTGGGAACTGTTTAGAGCCCCTCGGGCTGTACAGCTCAAAATGAAAGGCTGTAAATGATTGTAATATTGTTTGTACTGATGCACCTGGTGATACATTTTGTAAAAGTTTAACCTGGATTGTACCCTTGTAATGTTGTTTTTGAAATGGTTTGGAATGTGATTGAAGATATTTTATGAATAAAGTATATTTTTACAAAAAAAAAAAAAAAAAAAATCTGTTCTTATCAGTTTAATATCTGATACGTCCCTTATCTGGGGACCATATATTAAATTGATTTTTGCAGCAGGGAGATGGAATAGGGGCTTGCTCCGTCCACTCCACGCATCGACCCGGTATTGCAGTATCTCTGGGAATGGTGCACCACCCCTTTCCAGGGGATTTTCAATGCTAAAAATAGTTTTCTTACAAACATCTGCTTTCTTTACTTTTCAACATGCACATCTTTCAAAACCCAACTTTCTTTCTTTCTCACTCACCCGCACCATCTACACACAAAAAACACGCACGCTCACCCAACGCTCACAGACACCACTCTCATCTCACAAACACTCTACCTCACTCATACAAAAACATCTTTCACTTGCAAATACACCTCTCAAACACTCTCTCAGCTGCACCTTTCGCCTCACAACATTTTCAACCAGCTCTCTGCTGCCGCTCCCGCCCGCTGCTGCTGCTGCTGCTGATACAGCAACAGTCAAAACTCACACCTCAAAGCTCACACACTTTACACAGCTACTCGGAAACGTCTACATCCACGTTCACACAATCCTTACACTGCACAAGGAGCCCATTCCGCCCGTCGTGACTGCACCAGCTCTCCCAATGAACATTTCACTTCGTGCCATTCTCCTGCCTTCTCCACGTAACCCAGCACATGCTTTCTTTTCAAATAATCATCTCATTCCCTCTTCAATTGAACCTGCCTCCGCCACGCTATCAGGCGGTGCATTCCAGACCCTGACCACTCGCTGCTCCTATCACTTTTGCTTCTTCTGCTAGTTACTTTAAACCTGTGCCCGCTCCTTCTCGATCCTTTCATCGGTGCAAGCAGTTTCTCCCTATCTACTCTCTCCAGATACCTCATGATTTTCAATACCTCTATCAAGTCTCCTCTCAGACTTCTTTTCCCCAAGGAATACAGTCCCAACTTCTCCAATCTTACTTCATAACTCAACTTCCTCGCCCCTGGAACCAAACTCGTAAACCTCTTCTGCACTCTCTCCAATGCCTTCACTACCCTCCTAAAATGCAAGTCAAAATGCAATCCATCAGAGTCAGCATGGCTTTATGAAGACTAAATCGTGTTTGACTAAATTGCTAGAGTTCTTTGAAGATGTGACAAGCAAAGTGGATAATGGCGATCCTGTAGATGTAGTATGTCTGGACTTCCAGAAGGCATTTGATAAGGTGCCGCACAAAAGATTAATACACAAGATAAGATCACACGCAGCTAAGGGTAATATATTTGCTTGGATAGAGCTTTGGCTAACCAACAGAAAGCAGAGAGTCAGGATAAATGGGTCTTTTGTGGATGGCAAGCTGTAACTAGTGGGGTGCCACAGGGTTCGGTCCTTGGGCCCCAACTATTTACTTGGATTCAGGAGTAGAAGGTACCATAGCTAAATTTGCAGATGACACCAAAATAGGTGGGAAAGTAAGTTGCAGTGAAGAAATGAGAAATTTACAAATGGATATGGACAGGTTAGGTGAATGGGCCAAAATTTGGCAGATGGAGTTTAACGTGGATAAGTGAGGTTATCCAGTTCAGCTCCTACAGGCAATGGTCACGGTGGTGGTCCCATGGGCCATCGATCTGGTCGGGCGGAAATGACTCTCGTTCCTCCGGCCTGGGTATTCTGCTGCGGGGAGGCAACTTCACCGTCTCCGAGGTGAAGGAGGTGGTGGGCGGGCGACTCCTCGTAGCAGACGTAATGTACAAGAACGCTCCACTCCGGTTAATTAACGTGTATGGCCCGTCACAAGGAGCTGAGCGGCTGGAGGTTTTTCAGCAGCTCCCACTGCTGCTGGCGACCTCCAGGCCGGTCATTCTGGGCGGTGACTTCAACTGCATCATCGATGCGGCTGGACGATCCAGCAGGGCCGGCAGCAGATTGGACGCTACGTCCAGATCCCTGATGGAAACAGTTAAGGATGCCAAGCTGCACGACGTCTTCAGCAACCCTGCAGACAGAGCGCAGCGTAGATACACCTGGTCGCGGCCAGACGGGTCCATTCGTTCCAGGATAGACTTCCTGTTTGTGTCCCGTGCATTCACAGTCAGATCCACCGAGGTCAAGCCGTTGTTCTTCTCTGACCACTGCCTCCTACTGGCGGACTGCCACTTGGAGAAGGACCTGAGGGTGGGCAGGGGGGCATGGAAGCTATTCGTGCAACTGCTGACCCCAGAGAACATTGAGGAGCTCAAGAGGGCTTATGAAGGTTGGAGAACCATGAAACCCCTCTTTGAGTCCCTGACACACTGGTGGGAAGCGATCAAGGGAAACACCAAGAGGTTTTTCATCCTCAAAAGCATCCAGAAAGCTAGAAAGGAAGAGAGGGAAATGTCCCGACTCCAGAAAAACATGCAGAATCTGCTGCGGCTGCAGTCGGTGGGGGTCGATGTCAAGGAAGAACTCCAAGAGGTGAAGAGCCAGCAAGCCTAGCCCTTTGCCTCCAAGAACATCTTCCATTCCAGAGCCCGCTCCGTGGAGCAGGATGAGACGTGCTCACGTTTCTTCTTCCAAAAGGAACAGAGAGAGAGCTCTGTGATCAGCAGCCTGAATGAAGAAGACGGATCAGTAAAGTCAGCGCAGTCCGACATTTTGAGGATCAGCAAATCCTTTTATGCCGGATTTTATGACGTGAAGCCGACGGACAGCACGGCCTCCCAGTCCTCCTTGTCCTCTATCACGGAGGTCTCAGGCGACAGTACACGGGAGAGGCTGGACAAACCGCGAACTCCTGACGAACTGACTTAGGCCCTTGAGTCCTTCGAGAAGAGTAAATCTCCCCAGAAGCGACGGCTTGCCGGTGGAGTTGTATTCGGCTCTGTGGGACTTGATCGGCCCAGACCTGCTAGGAGTGTACGAGAGTATGCTCCTGGCCGGCAGTATGTCAGAATCCATGAGGAAAGGCATCATCACCCTCATCTACAAGCACAAGGAAGAAAGGGAGGAAATTAGAAATTGGCGACCCATTTCACTGTTGAATGTGGACTATAAGATTCTGTCCAAGGTCATCGCCAATCGGGTCAAATCCGCTCTGGAATTGGTGATTCACCCTGACCAGACCTGCTCTGTGCCGGGCAGGAAGATCTCTGACAGCCTGGCGCTGCTCAGGGATACGATTGCCTATGTGCAGGACAGGGGTGTGGATACCTGCCTCATCAGCCTGGATTAGGAGAAAGCCTTTGACAGAATATCGCACACCTACATGGTGGATGTGCTCTCAAAATGGGGTTTGGGGAGGGAATTCGCAATTGGATCCAGTTGGATCCTACTCTACACTAACATCAGTAGCGCAGTCTCAATCAATGGGTGGGAATCAGATAGCTTTCCAATTAAATCTGGAGTCAGGCAGGGCTGTCCTCTCTCGCCTGTTCTTTGCTGAGTCCATCAGGAAGGATCCGGGCATTAGAGGAGTTACGATCCCAGGCAGTGGAGGCACTCAGATCAAAGCCTCCCTGTACATGGACGATGTCGCCGTCTTCTGTTCTGATCCGCTGTCGGTGTGCAGACTGATCCACATCTGCGACCAGTTCGAACTGGACTCGGGAGCCAAGGTAAATCGTGGGAAGAGCGAGGCCATGTTCTTTGGGAACTGGGCTGACCGATCCTTTGTCCCCTTCACCGTCAGTGCTGACGGCCTGAAGGTGCTGGGGATATGGTTCAGAGGGACCGGGGTATGCGTTAGAAACTGGAAGGATCCAGTGTCTATGGTGAAAAGGAAACTGGGAATCTGGGAGCGACGCTTCCTCTCCGTTGCGGGTAAGAACCTGGTCATCAGGTGTGAGGCACTCTCGCTGTTGCTGTACATGGCGCAGGTCTGGCCCATTCCAGACTGCTGCGCGATGGCGATCACCCGAGCCATCTTCCGCTTTATCTGGAGGTCGAAAATGGATCGTGTCCGCAGGGACGCGCTGTATAAGCCTCTAGATAAAGGGGGAATAAACGTGCCCAACATCGCCCTCATACTGATGGCCACCTTTGTGTGCGGCTGTATCAAGCTGTGCGTAGACCCTCGGTACGCAAACACCAGGTGTCACTACGTGCTGAGGTTCTACCTGTCCCCGGTTTAGCGAAGGATGGGTGTGGCCACGCTGCCGCGGAACGCTCCAAGTAGTTGGACCGTGCCGTACCACCTGTCCCTGGTGGAAAACTTTATGCAGAAAAACACCTTTGACCCCAAGTCCATCAGGCAGTGGTCGGCACGTAACGTCCTATAGGCCCTGCGGGGAAAGGAGATGGTGGATCCTGTGCGATGTTTCCCCGAGCAGACTGTCAAAGTCGTTTGGCAGAATGCCTCGTCTCCAGAACTTTCCAACAAGCACCAAGACGTAGCTTGGCTGGTGGTGAGAAATGCCCTCCCCGTCAGATCCTTCCTGAAGTCTCAGCCTCTCTGCATGTTGACCTCGAGGTGGCTGTCGTGGGGACGAGACCGTTGTTCACCTCTTTGTGGAATGTGCGTTTGCAAAGAAGGTCTGCAGAGAGTTGCCGTGGTTTTTGTCGCGGTTCATCCCAAGCAGTTCTGTGACACAGGTCTCTGTGCTCTACGTGTTGATCCCAGGGACAGGGACGCACATCGAGACAAGCAGGTGGAGGATCATCTACTCGGTGAAAGACGCTCTTTGGTCTGCCCGAAACTTGTTGGTCTTCCAGCGCAATGAGTTGTCCCCAGCAGAGTGTTGCAGACTGGCTGGCACATTCCAAGGCCGAGGACTACGTGCTGAGGGACGCACTAAAGCTTGGGGCAGCCGCCACAAATGCGCAGCGGGGAACGGTCGCTGTCTAAGACCTTTCAGCCATAGTGCACCGAGGGACTGGGAAAGGTATAGACCCCTCGGCCTGAAAGACTCACATTGAATGTATGCAGTGAATATTACATTTATCACAATTGTATTGAAGCACCTCAGAGTGCAACATGATCTATGTAGATAACTTGAATACTATTGCACTGTCTGACTGCCTGTAATCAGCATGTTGAAATGTCTGTAATGTTCATTGATCGTATTGAAGCGTCGCAGGGTGCGACATGATCTATTTGAAAAACTGGAATATGATTGCACTTTTTGCGATGGCCATTTTGAAATGTTTTGTAATGTTCTTTCAGATATTTTATGGATAAGGTATATTTTTCCACAAAAAAACGACAACAGTTACAAAGAAAACCAACAGCAGCAACAACAGCTCTTCTCCACAGTCTGAATTAGAATTTCAGAGTCAGAAAACAGAGCAAAAAAACACGCAGCGTCCTGAAATGACAAACCTGAAATGAACGTGTACTTAGTGTATCAAGCCTTTAAACTGCATTGCAGAAAACTCCTTCCTGCCTGCTAGTGCAACAAGATGCTGCATCGTATATTACACAGCGAATCAGGCCTTCAGTCGTCTTGACTTGTGCAGCTCCAGTGACTTCAGGCCTCCAAAAGCAGGCCAGTATTTGAAAGGGCTCCTCTTGACAAGTGTAAGACCCTGATCAAACTAAATATTTTAATTTTCTTAACCAGTGAGATTGAACGAACCGTGATGCATGTCCAAGACAAAATAGAATATAAAGCAATGTAAAGTAAATTAATAACAAATTGAGAAAGTAAATATGGAACACAAAATATTTTAAAACTAGGGCACAGGTTAAAAACATGATCCTAATTTCTGTTGAACTGAATGAGGCGAGTCATTACAGTGCGTGACCGATTTGTTTAAGTGTGCGGGCCCATTAAACTTTTTGCACAGCCGCGCAAATTTAAAGGGGCTTATGTGGCGGTGTGTCTGTGAGGAAACCTCTCCTCATATCTTGTATCCCACTGTGAAACCGTCTTCAGCTCCCAAATTGCACTCAGACAATGTGCTACATTTGCATATTGTGCAGGAGTCGGGGGAGGGGTCATGGGGCTGCCCCTTGTCTCTGTACTTGAAATGGCAGCCAGGCAGCAACTGTAGTGCTTCCTCAAATCCAACCTGAAGAAAAGGCAAGACATGTTGGGTGCTGAGAGGGAGAAGCATTGCCACTTTAGGTTCTACTTGGATTTTACTGAGGTAAAAGGTGATTGAAAAAGTCAAGCCTTTCTCCCCTAGCAGTTACCACTGAGGACAGAAATAATACCGAGCGCTGATCTATCACTGAGCACTGAGGCCGGCCAAGGGGAGGCATCTGAAAGCTGCAGAGAGAGCAAGAAGCCAGGATGGACGACTGAGAATACTGGCTGAGATAGACAGCAAAAACTGTGACACAAGCTCAGGTAAGCGTGGTGTTTTGCAGTTCAAGTTCATCACTTTGTGACAGTATAGATATTTTTCACTTTCCTAGGATAAGGCTGTTCCCTTTCTAGAAGTTAGAAACAGCCGTGCAGATGTATTTTCTGCGCTCCTTTGCTTGCCTGCTGAATAGGACTGATTGGAGGGGAAAAGGTGATTAAAAGAGAGCCGACATCATTGCAGGCTGGCAGATGGTGTGCTGTGCTGTGCACGCAGGTGGTTTTGTTGTTTGGCTTGTGTGTGACTTCTGGTTGAAGCTGAAAGATTTCTAAAATTTTGAAGGAAATAATCTTCGAGAAGGGGAGAAACATTTTCAACATTTTAACAGGATCTAAGGCTGTTCGCTGTGTCGTACCTGTACTTATCCTTGCTGCCACCTGCCTTCTCACTGCTGATCATCATCTTGTGTTATTATAATGATATAATGCATTGGACTTATTTACTGTGACTTCATAACATGACACATTTCCCTTCTGGTGATGTCATGCTGACATCCCGTAAAGGAAATAGACCAACAGTCAGCCCAAAAGAAGGCCCAATGCCAAGCAAAGGAAGCCCATAAACGAGGATGCTAGACAGCTCGTACAAAAGAAAGCAGGGCATCAGGAAACAACTCAACAGCAGCTGACGTAGTACTCTCCAGGTTCAGTGCAGGAGAAGCACTGGAATCAGTAAAAAGTAATGCCCCTACATGTATGAACATACAACTTAGGAGCAGGAGTAGGCCACTGGGCCCCAAGAGCCTGCTCCACTACTCAGAAGATCATGGCTGATCCGATTGTAACCTCAACCCCACATTCCTGCCTACCAGCGATAACCTTCCAACCCCGCCTTGTTAGTCTATCCAGCTCTGTCTTGAAAATATTCAAAGACTCTGTTTCCACCACCTTTCGAGGAAGAGAGTTCCAAGGACTCTCTACACTCTGGGAGAAACGCTGCTGACTTTGCCTTCCCTGTAGATGTGGAAGGACTTTAGCTGCATACCTGGTCAGCTGGCAAGCTCCACAGACCGATCGGCGCAGGCTTGGAGGGCCGAAGTGCCTGTTCCTGTGCTGTACTTTTTTTTCTTCTTTGTTCTTTGACTGCTCAAGCTGAAAGCAAAGACAAAAATACAGCAGGCCTCGATCGAAGAACTCCTCTGCGCTGTGAGCTAGTTGCTCACACGGAAACTCAGCTACAAAGACTCATGGATTGTCTCTCATGCCTGTCACGTGTTCTCCCTTGTGACTGAGTGTTTCTCGAAATTTTCCATTACCTGCCAGTTACACGACACATCTAGCGCAACCGTAGACAGCGACCTTTCTCCATTACGCCTTTGCCCCAAACTTTAGTGCGTCCCTCAGCACGTAGTCCTGGACCTTGGAATGTGCCAACTCTTTGCAATGGAAGACCAACAAGTTTCGGACAGCCAAAGAGTGTCTTTCACCGAGTGGATCCTCCGGCGGTAGTTGATGTTTGTCTCGGCGTGTGTCCCTGGGAACAGCCCCTGGAGCACAGAGTCCATACCTGTGTCACGGAACTGCTCGGGATGCACCTCGACAAGAACCACGGCCACTCTCTTCAGAGTTCTGGTGATGAGGCATTCTGCCAAATGACCCTGACGGTCTGTTCGGCGAACCGTCCGCCGGAATCCACCATCTCCTTTTCCCGCAGGGCCTCTAGGGTGATACGTGCTAACCACTGCCTGATGGACTTGCGGACAAAGGTGTTTCTCTGCATAAGTTTTTCCACACGGGGCAGGTGATACGGCACTTGGAGCGTTCCGCGGCAGGGTGGCCAGACCCATCCTTCGCAACACCAGGGACAGGTAGAACCTCAGCACGTAGTGACGCTTGGTGTTTGGGTCTACACACAGCTTGATACTGCCATACACAAAGGTGGCCATCAGGATGAGGGTGATGTTGGGCATGTTTTTTCCCCCTTCATCCAGAGTTTTTTTACATCATGTCCCTGCAAACAGGATCCACTTTTGACCTCCAGATAAAGCGGAAGATGGCTGGCGTGATCGCCACAGCACAGGAGTGAGGAATGGGCCAGACCTGCGCCACGTACAGCAACACCTGTCCCTGGTGGAAAAATTTATGCAGAAAAACACCTTTGACCACAAGTCCATCAGGCAGTGGTCAGCACGTAACGTCCTAGAGGCCCTGAGGGAAAAGGAGAGGGTGGACCCTGTGGGATGGTTCCCCGAGCAGACTGTCAAAGTCATTTGGCAGAATGCCTCATCGCCAGAACTTTCCAACAAACACCAAGACGTGGCTTGGCTGGTGGTGAGAAAGGCCCTCCCCGTCAGATCCTTCCTACACGCCAGGAGGCTCACCCCCTCTGCACGTTGCCCTCGAGGTGGCTGTGGTGGGGAAGAGACCGTTGTTCACCTCCTTGTGGATTGTGCCTTTGCAAAGAAAGTCTGGAGAGAGATGCAGTGGTTGCTGTCGAAGTTCATCCCGAGCAGTTCTGTGACACAGGACTCTGTGCTCTACGGGCTGTTCCCAGGGACACACACCGAGACAAAAATCGACTGCAGCTGGAGGATCATCAACTCGGTGAAAGAGGCGCTTTGGTCTGCCCGAAACTTGTTGGTCTTCCAGCGCAAAGAGTTGTCCCCGACCGATTGTTGCGGACTGGCACAATCCAAAGTCCAGGACTACGTGCTGAGGGACGCACTAAAGCTTGGGGCAGCTGCCGCAAAGGCGCAATGGGGAAGGGTCGCTGTCTAAGACCTTTCTGCCACAGCGCACCGAGAGACTGGGAACTGTTTAGAGCCCCTCGGGCTGTACAGCTCAAAATGAAAGGCTGTAAATGATTGTAATATTGTTTGTACTGATGCACCTGGTGATACATTTTGTAAAAGTTTAACCTGGATTGTACCCTTGTAATGTTGTTTTTGAAATGGTTTGGAATGTGATTGAAGATATTTTATGAATAAAGTATATTTTTACAAAAAAAAAAAAAAAAATCTGTTCTTATCAGTTTAATATCTGATACGTCCCTTATCTGGGGACCATATATTAAATTGATTTTTGCAGCAGGGAGATGGAATAGGGGCTTGCTCCGTCCACTCCACGCATCGACCCGGTATTGCAGTATCTCTGGGAATGGTGCACCACCCCTTTCCAGGGGATTTTCAATGCTAAAAATAGTTTTCTTACAAACATCTGCTTTCTTTACTTTTCAACATGCACATCTTTCAAAACCCAACTTTCTTTCTTTCTCACTCACCCGCACCATCTACACACAAAAAACACGCACGCTCACCCAACGCTCACAGACACCACTCTCATCTCACAAACACTCTACCTCACTCATACAAAAACATCTTTCACTTGCAAATACACCTCTCAAACACTCTCTCAGCTGCACCTTTCGCCTCACAACATTTTCAACCAGCTCTCTGCTGCCGCTCCCGCCCGCTGCTGCTGCTGCTGCTGATACAGCAACAGTCAAAACTCACACCTCAAAGCTCACACACTTTACACAGCTACTCGGAAACGTCTACATCCACGTTCACACAATCCTTACACTGCACAAGGAGCCCATTCCGCCCGTCGTGACTGCACCAGCTCTCCCAATGAACATTTCACTTCGTGCCATTCTCCTGCCTTCTCCACGTAACCCAGCACATGCTTTCTTTTCAAATAATCATCTCATTCCCTCTTCAATTGAACCTGCCTCCGCCACGCTATCAGGCGGTGCATTCCAGACCCTGACCACTCGCTGCTCCTATCACTTTTGCTTCTTCTGCTAGTTACTTTAAACCTGTGCCCGCTCCTTCTCGATCCTTTCATCGGTGCAAGCAGTTTCTCCCTATCTACTCTCTCCAGATACCTCATGATTTTCAATACCTCTATCAAGTCTCCTCTCAGACTTCTTTTCCCCAAGGAATACAGTCCCAACTTCTCCAATCTTACTTCATAACTCAACTTCCTCGCCCCTGGAACCAAACTCGTAAACCTCTTCTGCACTCTCTCCAATGCCTTCACTACCCTCCTAAAATGCAAGTCAAAATGCAATCCATCAGAGTCAGCATGGCTTTATGAAGACTAAATCGTGTTTGACTAAATTGCTAGAGTTCTTTGAAGATGTGACAAGCAAAGTGGATAATGGCGATCCTGTAGATGTAGTATGTCTGGACTTCCAGAAGGCATTTGATAAGGTGCCGCACAAAAGATTAATACACAAGATAAGATCACACGCAGCTAAGGGTAATATATTTGCTTGGATAGAGCTTTGGCTAACCAACAGAAAGCAGAGAGTCAGGATAAATGGGTCTTTTGTGGATGGCAAGCTGTAACTAGTGGGGTGCCACAGGGTTCGGTCCTTGGGCCCCAACTATTTACTTGGATTCAGGAGTAGAAGGTACCATAGCTAAATTTGCAGATGACACCAAAATAGGTGGGAAAGTAAGTTGCAGTGAAGAAATGAGAAATTTACAAATGGATATGGACAGGTTAGGTGAATGGGCCAAAATTTGGCAGATGGAGTTTAACGTGGATAAGTGAGGTTATCCAGTTCAGCTCCTACAGGCAATGGTCACGGTGGTGGTCCCATGGGCCATCGATCTGGTCGGGCGGAAATGACTCTCGTTCCTCCGGCCTGGGTATTCTGCTGCGGGGAGGCAACTTCACCGTCTCCGAGGTGAAGGAGGTGGTGGGCGGGCGACTCCTCGTAGCAGACGTAATGTACAAGAACGCTCCACTCCGGTTAATTAACGTGTATGGCCCGTCACAAGGAGCTGAGCGGCTGGAGGTTTTTCAGCAGCTCCCACTGCTGCTGGCGACCTCCAGGCCGGTCATTCTGGGCGGTGACTTCAACTGCATCATCGATGCGGCTGGACGATCCGGCAGGGCCGGCAGCAGATTGGACGCTACGTCCAGATCCCTGATGGAAACAGTTAAGGATGCCAAGCTGCACGACGTCTTCAGCAACCCTGCAGACGGAGCGCAGCGTAGATACACCTGGTCGCGGCCAGACGGGTCCATTCGTTCCAGGATAGACTTCCTGTTTGTGTCCCGTGCATTCACAGTCAGATCCACCGAGGTCAAGCCGTTGTTCTTCTCTGACCACTGCCTCCTACTGGCGGACTGCCACTTGGAGAAGGACCTGAGGGTGGGCAGGGGGGCATGGAAGCTATTCGTGCAACTGCTGACCCCAGAGAACATTGAGGAGCTCAAGAGGGCTTATGAAGGTTGGAGAACCATGAAACCCCTCTTTGAGTCCCTGACACACTGGTGGGAAGCGATCAAGGGAAACACCAAGAGGTTTTTCATCCTCAAAAGCATCCAGAAAGCTAGAAAGGAAGAGAGGGAAATGTCCCGACTCCAGAAAAACATGCAGAATCTGCTGCGGCTGCAGTCGGTGGGGGTCGATGTCAAGGAAGAACTCCAAGAGGTGAAGAGCCAGCAAGCCTAGCCCTTTGCCTCCAAGAACATCTTCCATTCCAGAGCCCGCTCCGTGGAGCAGGATGAGACGTGCTCACGTTTCTTCTTCCAAAAGGAACAGAGAGAGAGCTCTGTGATCAGCAGCCTGAATGAAGAAGACGGATCAGTAAAGTCAGCGCAGTCCGACATTTTGAGGATCAGCAAATCCTTTTATGCCGGATTTTATGACGTGAAGCCGACGGACAGCACGGCCTCCCAGTCCTCCTTGTCCTCTATCACGGAGGTCTCAGGCGACAGTACACGGGAGAGGCTGGACAAACCGCGAACTCCTGACGAACTGACTTAGGCCCTTGAGTCCTTCGAGAAGAGTAAATCTCCCCAGAAGCGACGGCTTGCCGGTGGAGTTGTATTCGGCTCTGTGGGACTTGATCGGCCCAGACCTGCTAGGAGTGTACGAGAGTATGCTCCTGGCCGGCAGTATGTCAGAATCCATGAGGAAAGGCATCATCACCCTCATCTACAAGCACAAGGAAGAAAGGGAGGAAATTAGAAATTGGCGACCCATTTCACTGTTGAATGTGGACTATAAGATTCTGTCCAAGGTCATCGCCAATCGGGTCAAATCCGCTCTGGAATTGGTGATTCACCCTGACCAGACCTGCTCTGTGCCGGGCAGGAAGATCTCTGACAGCCTGGCGCTGCTCAGGGATACGATTGCCTATGTGCAGGACAGGGGTGTGGACACCTGCCTCATCAGCCTGGATTAGGAGAAAGCCTTTGACAGAATATCGCACACCTACATGGTGGATGTGCTCTCAAAATGGGGTTTGGGGAGGGAATTCGCAATTGGATCCAGTTGGATCCTACTCTACACTAACATCAGTAGCGCAGTCTCAATCAATGGGTGGGAATCAGATAGCTTTCCAATTAAATCTGGAGTCAGGCAGGGCTGTCCTCTCTCGCCTGTTCTTTGCTGAGTCCATCAGGAAGGATCCGGGCATTAGAGGAGTTACGATCCCAGGCAGTGGAGGCACTCAGATCAAAGCCTCCCTGTACATGGACGATGTCGCCGTCTTCTGTTCTGATCCGCTGTCGGTGTGCAGACTGATCCACATCTGCGACCAGTTCGAACTGGACTCGGGAGCCAAGGTAAATCGTGGGAAGAGCGAGGCCATGTTCTTTGGGAACTGGGCTGACCGATCCTTTGTCCCCTTCACCGTCAGTGCTGACGGCCTGAAGGTGCTGGGGATATGGTTCAGAGGGACCGGGGTATGCGTTAGAAACTGGAAGGATCCAGTGTCTATGGTGAAAAGGAAACTGGGAATCTGGGAGCGACGCTTCCTCTCCGTTGCGGGTAAGAACCTGGTCATCAGGTGTGAGGCACTCTCGCTGTTGCTGTACATGGCGCAGGTCTGGCCCATTCCAGACTGCTGCGCGATGGCGATCACCCGAGCCATCTTCCGCTTTATCTGGAGGTCGAAAATGGATCGTGTCCGCAGGGACGCGCTGTATAAGCCTCTAGATAAAGGGGGAATAAACGTGCCCAACATCGCCCTCATACTGATGGCCACCTTTGTGTGCGGCTGTATCAAGCTGTGCGTAGACCCTCGGTACGCAAACACCAGGTGTCACTACGTGCTGAGGTTCTACCTGTCCCCGGTTTAGCGAAGGATGGGTGTGGCCACGCTGCCGCGGAACGCTCCAAGTAGTTGGACCGTGCCGTACCACCTGTCCCTGGTGGAAAACTATAGGCCCTGCGGGGAAAGGAGATGGTGGATCCTGTGCGATGTTTCCCCGAGCAGACTGTCAAAGTCGTTTGGCAGAATGCCTCGTCTCCAGAACTTTGCAACAAGCACCAAGACGTAGCTTGGCTGGTGGTGAGAAATGCCCTCCCCGTCAGATCCTTCCTGAAGTCTCAGCCTCTCTGCATGTTGACCTCGAGGTGGCTGTCGTGGGGACGAGACCGTTGTTCACCTCTTTGTGGAATGTGCGTTTGCAAAGAAGGTCTGCAGAGAGTTGCCGTGGTTTTTGTCGCGGTTCATCCCAAGCAGTTCTGTGACACAGGTCTCTGTGCTCTACGTGTTGATCCCAGGGACAGGGACGCACATCGAGACAAGCAGGTGGAGGATCATCTACTCGGTGAAAGACGCTCTTTGGTCTGCCCGAAACTTGTTGGTCTTCCAGTGCAATGAGTTGTCCCCAGCAGAGTGTTGCAGACTGGCTGGCACATTCCAAGGCCGAGGACTACGTGCTGAGGGACGCACTAAAGCTTGGGGCAGCCGCCACAAATGCGCAGCGGGGAACGGTCGCTGTCTAAGACCTTTCAGCCATAGTGCACCGAGGGACTGGGAAAGGTATAGACCCCTCGGCCTGAAAGACTCACATTGAATGTATGCAGTGAATATTACATTTATCACAATTGTATTGAAGCACCTCAGAGTGCAACATGATCTATGTAGATAACTTGAATACTATTGCACTGTCTGACTGCCTGTAATCAGCATGTTGAAATGTCTGTAATGTTCATTGATCGTATTGAAGCGTCGCAGGGTGCGACATGATCTATTTGAAAAACTGGAATATGATTGCACTTTTTGCGATGGCCATTTTGAAATGTTTTGTAATGTTCTTTCAGATATTTTATGGATAAGGTATATTTTTCCACAAAAAAACGACAACAGTTACAAAGAAAACCAACAGCAGCAACAACAGCTCTTCTCCACAGTCTGAATTAGAATTTCAGAGTCAGAAAACAGAGCAAAAAAACACGCAGCGTCCTGAAATGACAAACCTGAAATGAACGTGTACTTAGTGTATCAAGCCTTTAAACTGCATTGCAGAAAACTCCTTCCTGCCTGCTAGTGCAACAAGATGCTGCATCGTATATTACACAGCGAATCAGGCCTTCAGTCGTCTTGACTTGTGCAGCTCCAGTGACTTCAGGCCTCCAAAAGCAGGCCAGTATTTGAAAGGGCTCCTCTTGACAAGTGTAAGACCCTGATCAAACTAAATATTTTAATTTTCTTAACCAGTGAGATTGAACGAACCGTGATGCATGTCCAAGACAAAATAGAATATAAAGCAATGTAAAGTAAATTAATAACAAATTGAGAAAGTAAATATGGAACACAAAATATTTTAAAACTAGGGCACAGGTTAAAAACATGATCCTAATTTCTGTTGAACTGAATGAGGCGAGTCATTACAGTGCGTGACCGATTTGTTTAAGTGTGCGGGCCCATTAAACTTTTTGCACAGCCGCGCAAATTTAAAGGGGCTTATGTGGCGGTGTGTCTGTGAGGAAACCTCTCCTCATATCTTGTATCCCACTGTGAAACCGTCTTCAGCTCCCAAATTGCACTCAGACAATGTGCTACATTTGCATATTGTGCAGGAGTCGGGGGAGGGGTCATGGGGCTGCCCCTTGTCTCTGTACTTGAAATGGCAGCCAGGCAGCAACTGTAGTGCTTCCTCAAATCCAACCTGAAGAAAAGGCAAGACATGTTGGGTGCTGAGAGGGAGAAGCATTGCCACTTTAGGTTCTACTTGGATTTTACTGAGGTAAAAGGTGATTGAAAAAGTCAAGCCTTTCTCCCCTAGCAGTTACCACTGAGGACAGAAATAATACCGAGCGCTGATCTATCACTGAGCACTGAGGCCGGCCAAGGGGAGGCATCTGAAAGCTGCAGAGAGAGCAAGAAGCCAGGATGGACGACTGAGAATACTGGCTGAGATAGACAGCAAAAACTGTGACACAAGCTCAGGTAAGCGTGGTGTTTTGCAGTTCAAGTTCATCACTTTGTGACAGTATAGATATTTTTCACTTTCCTAGGATAAGGCTGTTCCCTTTCTAGAAGTTAGAAACAGCCGTGCAGATGTATTTTCTGCGCTCCTTTGCTTGCCTGCTGAATAGGACTGATTGGAGGGGAAAAGGTGATTAAAAGAGAGCCGACATCATTGCAGGCTGGCAGATGGTGTGCTGTGCTGTGCACGCAGGTGGTTTTGTTGTTTGGCTTGTGTGTGACTTCTGGTTGAAGCTGAAAGATTTCTAAAATTTTGAAGGAAATAATCTTCGAGAAGGGGAGAAACATTTTCAACATTTTAACAGGATCTAAGGCTGTTCGCTGTGTCGTACCTGTACTTATCCTTGCTGCCACCTGCCTTCTCACTGCTGATCATCATCTTGTGTTATTATAATGATATAATGCATTGGACTTATTTACTGTGACTTCATAACATGACACATTTCCCTTCTGGTGATGTCATGCTGACATCCCGTAAAGGAAATAGACCAACAGTCAGCCCAAAAGAAGGCCCAACGCCAAGCAAAGGAAGCCCATAAACGAGGATGCTAGACAGCTCGTACAAAAGAAAGCAGGGCATCAGGAAACAACTCAACAGCAGCTGACGTAGTACTCTCCAGGTTCAGTGCAGGAGAAGCACTGGAATCAGTAAAAAGTAATGCCCCTACATGTATGAACATACAACTTAGGAGCAGGAGTAGGCCACTGGGCCCCAAGAGCCTGCTCCACTACTCAGAAGGTCATGGCTGATCCGATTGTAACCTCAACCCCACATTCCTGCCTACCAGCGATAACCTTCCAACCCCGCCTTGTTAATCTATCCAGCTCTGTCTTGAAAATATTCAAAGACTCTGTTTCCACCACCTTTCGAGGAAGAGAGTTCCAAGGACTCTCTACACTCTGGGAGAAACGCTGCTGACTTTGCCTTCCCTGTAGATGTGGAAGGACTTTAGCTGCATACCTGGTCAGCTGGCAAGCTCCACAGACCGATCGGCGCAGGCTTGGAGGGCCGAAGTGCCTGTTCCTGTGCTGTACTTTTTTTTCTTCTTTGTTCTTTGACTGCTCAAGCTGAAAGCAAAGACAAAAATACAGCAGGCCTCGATCGAAGAACTCCTCTGCGCTGTGAGCTAGTTGCTCACACGGAAACTCAGCTACAAAGACTCATGGATTGTCTCTCATGCCTGTCACGTGTTCTCCCTTGTGACTGAGTGTTTCTCGAAATTTTCCATTACCTGCCAGTTACACGACACATCTAGCGCAACCGTAGACAGCGACCTTTCTCCATTACGCCTTTGCCCCAAACTTTAGTGCGTCCCTCAGCACGTAGTCCTGGACCTTGGAATGTGCCAACTCTTTGCAATGGAAGACCAACAAGTTTCGGACAGCCAAAGAGTGTCTTTCACCGAGTGGATCCTCCGGCGGTAGTTGATGTTTGTCTCGGCGTGTGTCCCTGGGAACAGCCCCTGGAGCACAGAGTCCATACCTGTGTCACGGAACTGCTCGGGATGCACCTCGACAAGAACCACGGCCACTCTCTTCAGAGTTCTGGTGATGAGGCATTCTGCCAAATGACCCTGACGGTCTGTTCGGCGAACCGTCCGCCGGAATCCACCATCTCCTTTTCCCGCAGGGCCTCTAGGGTGATACGTGCTAACCACTGCCTGATGGACTTGCGGACAAAGGTGTTTCTCTGCATAAGTTTTTCCACACGGGGCAGGTGATACGGCACTTGGAGCGTTCCGCGGCAGGGTGGCCAGACCCATCCTTCGCAACACCAGGGACAGGTAAAACCTCAGCACGTAGTGACGCTTGGTGTTTGGGTCTACACACAGCTTGATACTGCCATACACAAAGGTGGCCATCAGGATGAGGGTGATGTTGGGCATGTTTTTTCCCCCTTCATCCAGAGTTTTCTTACATCATGTCCCTGCAAACAGGATCCACTTTTGACCTCCAGATAAAGCGGAAGATGGCTGGCGTGATCGCCACAGCACAGGAGTGAGGAATGGGCCAGACCTGCGCCACGTACAGCAACACCTGTCCCTGGTGGAAAAATTTATGCAGAAAAACACCTTTGACCACAAGTCCATCAGGCAGTGGTCAGCACGTAACGTCCTAGAGGCCCTGAGGGAAAAGGAGAGGGTGGACCCTGTGGGATGGTTCCCCGAGCAGACTGTCAAAGTCATTTGGCAGAATGCCTCATCGCCAGAACTTTCCAACAAACACCAAGACGTGGCTTGGCTGGTGGTGAGAAAGGCCCTCCCCGTCAGATCCTTCCTACACGCCAGGAGGCTCACCCCCTCTGCACGTTGCCCTCGAGGTGGCTGTGGTGGGGAAGAGACCGTTGTTCACCTCCTTGTGGATTGTGCCTTTGCAAAGAAAGTCTGGAGAGAGATGCAGTGGTTGCTGTCGAAGTTCATCCCGAGCAGTTCTGTGACACAGGACTCTGTGCTCTACGGGCTGTTCCCAGGGACACACACCGAGACAAAAATCGACTGCAGCTGGAGGATCATCAACTCGGTGAAAGAGGCGCTTTGGTCTGCCCGAAACTTGTTGGTCTTCCAGCGCAAAGAGTTGTCCCCGACCGATTGTTGCGGACTGGCACAATCCAAAGTCCAGGACTACGTGCTGAGGGACGCACTAAAGCTTGGGGCAGCTGCCGCAAAGGCGCAATGGGGAAGGGTCGCTGTCTAAGACCTTTCTGCCACAGCGCACCGAGAGACTGGGAACTGTTTAGAGCCCCTCGGGCTGTACAGCTCAAAATGAAAGGCTGTAAATGATTGTAATATTGTTTGTACTGATGCACCTGGTGATACATTTTGTAAAAGTTTAACCTGGATTGTACCCTTGTAATGTTGTTTTTGAAATGGTTTGGAATGTGATTGAAGATATTTTATGAATAAAGTATATTTTTACAAAAAAAAAAAAAAAAAAAATCTGTTCTTATCAGTTTAATATCTGATACGTCCCTTATCTGGGGACCATATATTAAATTGATTTTTGCAGCAGGGAGATGGAATAGGGGCTTGCTCCGTCCACTCCACGCATCGACCCGGTATTGCAGTATCTCTGGGAATGGTGCACCACCCCTTTCCAGGGGATTTTCAATGCTAAAAATAGTTTTCTTACAAACATCTGCTTTCTTTACTTTTCAACACGCACATCTTTCAAAACCCAACTTTCTTTCTTTCTCACTCACCCGCACCATCTACACACAAAAAACACGCACGCTCACCCAACGCTCACAGACACCACTCTCATCTCACAAACACTCTACCTCACTCATACAAAAACATCTTTCACTTGCAAATACACCTCTCAAACACTCTCTCAGCTGCACCTTTCGCCTCACAACATTTTCAACCAGCTCTCTGCTGCCGCTCCCGCCCGCTGCTGCTGCTGCTGCTGATATAGCAACAGTCAAAACTCACACCTCAAAGCTCACACACTTTACACAGCTACTCGGAAACGTCTACATCCACGTTCACACAATCCTTACACTGCACAAGGAGCCCATTCCGCCCGTCGTGACTGCACCAGCTCTCCCAATGAACATTTCACTTCGTGCCATTCTCCTGCCTTCTCCACGTAACCCAGCACATGCTTTCTTTTCAAATAATCATCTCATTCCCTCTTCAATTGAACCTGCCTCCGCCACGCTATCAGGCGGTGCATTCCAGACCCTGACCACTCGCTGCTCCTATCACTTTTGCTTCTTCTGCTAGTTACTTTAAACCTGTGCCCGCTCCTTCTCGATCCTTTCATCGGTGCAAGCAGTTTCTCCCTATCTACTCTCTCCAGATACCTCATGATTTTCAATACCTCTATCAAGTCTCCTCTCAGACTTCTTTTCCCCAAGGAATACAGTCCCAACTTCTCCAATCTTACTTCATAACTCAACTTCCTCGCCCCTGGAACCAAACTCGTAAACCTCTTCTGCACTCTCTCCAATGCCTTCACTACCCTCCTAAAATGCAAGTCAAAATGCAATCCATCAGAGTCAGCATGGCTTTATGAAGACTAAATCGTGTTTGACTAAATTGCTAGAGTTCTTTGAAGATGTGACAAGCAAAGTGGATAATGGCGATCCTGTAGATGTAGTATGTCTGGACTTCCAGAAGGCATTTGATAAGGTGCCGCACAAAAGATTAATACACAAGATAAGATCACACGCAGCTAAGGGTAATATATTTGCTTGGATAGAGCTTTGGCTAACCAACAGAAAGCAGAGAGTCAGGATAAATGGGTCTTTTGTGGATGGCAAGCTGTAACTAGTGGGGTGCCACAGGGTTCGGTCCTTGGGCCCCAACTATTTACTTGGATTCAGGAGTAGAAGGTACCATAGCTAAATTTGCAGATGACACCAAAATAGGTGGGAAAGTAAGTTGCAGTGAAGAAATGAGAAATTTACAAATGGATATGGACAGGTTAGGTGAATGGGCCAAAATTTGGCAGATGGAGTTTAACGTGGATAAGTGAGGTTATCCAGTTCAGCTCCTACAGGCAATGGTCACGGTGGTGGTCCCATGGGCCATCGATCTGGTCGGGCGGAAATGACTCTCGTTCCTCCGGCCTGGGTATTCTGCTGCGGGGAGGCAACTTCACCGTCTCCGAGGTGAAGGAGGTGGTGGGCGGGCGACTCCTCGTAGCAGACGTAATGTACAAGAACGCTCCACTCCGGTTAATTAACGTGTATGGCCCGTCACAAGGAGCTGAGCGGCTGGAGGTTTTTCAGCAGCTCCCACTGCTGCTGGCGACCTCCAGGCCGGTCATTCTGGGCGGTGACTTCAACTGCATCATCGATGCGGCTGGACGATCCAGCAGGGCCGGCAGCAGATTGGACGCTACGTCCAGATCCCTGATGGAAACAGTTAAGGATGCCAAGCTGCACGACGTCTTCAGCAACCCTGCAGACGGAGTGCAGCGTAGATACACCTGGTCGCGGCCAGACGGGTCCATTCGTTCCAGGATAGACTTCCTGTTTGTGTCCCGTGCATTCACAGTCAGATCCACCGAGGTCAAGCCGTTGTTCTTCTCTGACCACTGCCTCCTACTGGCGGACTGCCACTTGGAGAAGGACCTGAGGGTGGGCAGGGGGGCATGGAAGCTATTCGTGCAACTGCTGACCCCAGAGAACATTGAGGAGCTCAAGAGGGCTTATGAAGGTTGGAGAACCATGAAACCCCTCTTTGAGTCCCTGACACACTGGTGGGAAGCGATCAAGGGAAACACCAAGAGGTTTTTCATCCTCAAAAGCATCCAGAAAGCTAGAAAGGAAGAGAGGGAAATGTCCCGACTCCAGAAAAACATGCAGAATCTGCTGCGGCTGCAGTCGGTGGGGGTCGATGTCAAGGAAGAACTCCAAGAGGTGAAGAGCCAGCAAGCCTAGCCCTTTGCCTCCAAGAACATCTTCCATTCCAGAGCCCGCTCCGTGGAGCAGGATGAGACGTGCTCACGTTTCTTCTTCCAAAAGGAACAGAGAGAGAGCTCTGTGATCAGCAGCCTGAATGAAGAAGACGGATCAGTAAAGTCAGCGCAGTCCGACATTTTGAGGATCAGCAAATCCTTTTATGCCGGATTTTATGACGTGAAGCCGACGGACAGCACGGCCTCCCAGTCCTCCTTGTCCTCTATCACGGAGGTCTCAGGCGACAGTACACGGGAGAGGCTGGACAAACCGCGAACTCCTGACGAACTGACTTAGGCCCTTGAGTCCTTCGAGAAGAGTAAATCTCCCCAGA
The DNA here is from genome assembly GCF_964194155.1 of Cetorhinus maximus. NCBI lineage: Eukaryota > Metazoa > Chordata > Chondrichthyes > Lamniformes > Cetorhinidae > Cetorhinus > Cetorhinus maximus. Next base: position 79,306 of record NW_027596593.1, read on the forward strand.
AGCGACGGCTTGCCGGTGGAGTTGTATTCGGCTCTGTGGGACTTGATCGGCCCAGACCTGCTAGGAGTGTACGAGAGTATGCTCCTGGCCGGCAGTATGTCAGAATCCATGAGGAAAGGCATCATCACCCTCATCTACAAGCACAAGGAAGAAAGGGAGGAAATTAGAAATTGGCGACCCATTTCACTGTTGAATGTGGACTATAAGATTCTGTCCAAGGTCATCGCCAATCGGGTCAAATCCGCTCTGGAATTGGTGATTCACCCTGACCAGACCTGCTCTGTGCCGGGCAGGAAGATCTCTGACAGCCTGGCGCTGCTCAGGGATACGATTGCCTATGTGCAGGACAGGGGTGTGGACACCTGCCTCATCAGCCTGGATTAGGAGAAAGCCTTTGACAGAATATCGCACACCTACATGGTGGATGTGCTCTCAAAATGGGGTTTGGGGAGGGAATTCGCAATTGGATCCAGTTGGATCCTACTCTACACTAACATCAGTAGCGCAGTCTCAATCAATGGGTGGGAATCAGATAGCTTTCCAATTAAATCTGGAGTCAGGCAGGGCTGTCCTCTCTCGCCTGTTCTTTGCTGAGTCCATCAGGAAGGATCCGGGCATTAGAGGAGTTACGATCCCAGGCAGTGGAGGCACTCAGATCAAAGCCTCCCTGTACATGGACGATGTCGCCGTCTTCTGTTCTGATCCGCTGTCGGTGTGCAGACTGATCCACATCTGCGACCAGTTCGAACTGGACTCGGGAGCCAAGGTAAATCGTGGGAAGAGCGAGGCCATGTTCTTTGGGAACTGGGCTGACCGATCCTTTGTCCCCTTCACCGTCAGTGCTGACGGCCTGAAGGTGCTGGGGATATGGTTCAGAGGGACCGGGGTATGCGTTAGAAACTGGAAGGATCCAGTGTCTATGGTGAAAAGGAAACTGGGAATCTGGGAGCGACGCTTCCTCTCCGTTGCGGGTAAGAACCTGGTCATCAGGTGTGAGGCACTCTCGCTGTTGCTGTACATGGCGCAGGTCTGGCCCATTCCAGACTGCTGCGCGATGGCGATCACCCGAGCCATCTTCCGCTTTATCTGGAGGTCGAAAATGGATCGTGTCCGCAGGGACGCGCTGTATAAGCCTCTAGATAAAGGGGGAATAAACGTGCCCAACATCGCCCTCATACTGATGGCCACCTTTGTGTGCGGCTGTATCAAGCTGTGCGTAGACCCTCGGTACGCAAACACCAGGTGTCACTACGTGCTGAGGTTCTACCTGTCCCCGGTTTAGCGAAGGATGGGTGTGGCCACGCTGCCGCGGAACGCTCCAAGTAGTTGGACCGTGCCGTACCACCTGTCCCTGGTGGAAAACTTTATGCAGAAAAACACCTTTGACCCCAAGTCCATCAGGCAGTGGTCGGCACGTAACGTCCTATAGGCCCTGCGGGGAAAGGAGATGGTGGATCCTGTGCGATGTTTCCCCGAGCAGACTGTCAAAGTCGTTTGGCAGAATGCCTCGTCTCCAGAACTTTCCAACAAGCACCAAGACGTAGCTTGGCTGGTGGTGAGAAATGCCCTCCCCGTCAGATCCTTCCTGAAGTCTCAGCCTCTCTGCATGTTGACCTCGAGGTGGCTGTCGTGGGGACGAGACCGTTGTTCACCTCTTTGTGGAATGTGCGTTTGCAAAGAAGGTCTGCAGAGAGTTGCCGTGGTTTTTGTCGCGGTTCATCCCAAGCAGTTCTGTGACACAGGTCTCTGTGCTCTACGTGTTGATCCCAGGGACAGGGACGCACATCGAGACAAGCAGGTGGAGGATCATCTACTCGGTGAAAGACGCTCTTTGGTCTGCCCGAAACTTGTTGGTCTTCCAGCGCAATGAGTTGTCCCCAGCAGAGTGTTGCAGACTGGCTGGCACATTCCAAGGCCGAGGACTACGTGCTGAGGGACGCACTAAAGCTTGGGGCAGCCGCCACAAATGCGCAGCGGGGAACGGTCGCTGTCTAAGACCTTTCAGCCATAGTGCACCGAGGGACTGGGAAAGGTATAGACCCCTCGGCCTGAAAGACTCACATTGAATGTATGCAGTGAATATTACATTTATCACAATTGTATTGAAGCACCTCAGAGTGCAACATGATCTATGTAGATAACTTGAATACTATTGCACTGTCTGACTGCCTGTAATCAGCATGTTGAAATGTCTGTAATGTTCATTGATCGTATTGAAGCGTCGCAGGGTGCGACATGATCTATTTGAAAAACTGGAATATGATTGCACTTTTTGCGATGGCCATTTTGAAATGTTTTGTAATGTTCTTTCAGATATTTTATGGATAAGGTATATTTTTCCACAAAAAAACGACAACAGTTACAAAGAAAACCAACAGCAGCAACAACAGCTCTTCTCCACAGTCTGAATTAGAATTTCAGAGTCAGAAAACAGAGCAAAAAAACACGCAGCGTCCTGAAATGACAAACCTGAAATGAACGTGTACTTAGTGTATCAAGCCTTTAAACTGCATTGCTGAAAACTCCTTCCTGCCTGCTAGTGCAACAAGATGCTGCATCGTATATTACACAGCGAATCAGGCCTTCAGTCGTCTTGACTTGTGCAGCTCCAGTGACTTCAGGCCTCCAAAAGCAGGCCAGTATTTGAAAGGGCTCCTCTTGACAAGTGTAAGACCCTGATCAAACTAAATATTTTAATTTTCTTAACCAGTGAGATTGAACGAACCGTGATGCATGTCCAAGACAAAATAGAATATAAAGCAATGTAAAGTAAATTAATAACAAATTGAGAAAGTAAATATGGAACACAAAATATTTTAAAACTAGGGCACAGGTTAAAAACATGATCCTAATTTCTGTTGAACTGAATGAGGCGAGTCATTACAGTGCGTGACCGATTTGTTTAAGTGTGCGGGCCCATTAAACTTTTTGCACAGCCGCGCAAATTTAAAGGGGCTTATGTGGCGGTGTGTCTGTGAGGAAACCTCTCCTCATATCTTGTATCCCACTGTGAAACCGTCTTCAGCTCCCAAATTGCACTCAGACAATGTGCTACATTTGCATATTGTGCAGGAGTCGGGGGAGGGGTCATGGGGCTGCCCCTTGTCTCTGTACTTGAAATGGCAGCCAGGCAGCAACTGTAGTGCTTCCTCAAATCCAACCTGAAGAAAAGGCAAGACATGTTGGGTGCTGAGAGGGAGAAGCATTGCCACTTTAGGTTCTACTTGGATTTTACTGAGGTAAAAGGTGATTGAAAAAGTCAAGCCTTTCTCCCCTAGCAGTTACCACTGAGGACAGAAATAATACCGAGCGCTGATCTATCACTGAGCACTGAGGCCGGCCAAGGGGAGGCATCTGAAAGCTGCAGAGAGAGCAAGAAGCCAGGATGGACGACTGAGAATACTGGCTGAGATAGACAGCAAAAACTGTGACACAAGCTCAGGTAAGCGTGGTGTTTTGCAGTTCAAGTTCATCACTTTGTGACAGTATAGATATTTTTCACTTTCCTAGGATAAGGCTGTTCCCTTTCTAGAAGTTAGAAACAGCCGTGCAGATGTATTTTCTGCGCTCCTTTGCTTGCCTGCTGAATAGGACTGATTGGAGGGGAAAAGGTGATTAAAAGAGAGCCGACATCATTGCAGGCTGGCAGATGGTGTGCTGTGCTGTGCACGCAGGTGGTTTTGTTGTTTGGCTTGTGTGTGACTTCTGGTTGAAGCTGAAAGATTTCTAAAATTTTGAAGGAAATAATCTTCGAGAAGGGGAGAAACATTTTCAACATTTTAACAGGATCTAAGGCTGTTCGCTGTGTCGTACCTGTACTTATCCTTGCTGCCACCTGCCTTCTCACTGCTGATCATCATCTTGTGTTATTATAATGATATAATGCATTGGACTTATTTACTGTGACTTCATAACATGACACATTTCCCTTCTGGTGATGTCATGCTGACATCCCGTAAAGGAAATAGACCAACAGTCAGCCCAAAAGAAGGCCCAATGCCAAGCAAAGGAAGCCCATAAACGAGGATGCTAGACAGCTCGTACAAAAGAAAGCAGGGCATCAGGAAACAACTCAACAGCAGCTGACGTAGTACTCTCCAGGTTCAGTGCAGGAGAAGCACTGGAATCAGTAAAAAGTAATGCCCCTACATGTATGAACATACAACTTAGGAGCAGGAGTAGGCCACTGGGCCCCAAGAGCCTGCTCCACTACTCAGAAGATCATGGCTGATCCGATTGTAACCTCAACCCCACATTCCTGCCTACCAGCGATAACCTTCCAACCCCGCCTTGTTAGTCTATCCAGCTCTGTCTTGAAAATATTCAAAGACTCTGTTTCCACCACCTTTCGAGGAAGAGAGTTCCAAGGACTCTCTACACTCTGGGAGAAACGCTGCTGACTTTGCCTTCCCTGTAGATGTGGAAGGACTTTAGCTGCATACCTGGTCAGCTGGCAAGCTCCACAGACCGATCGGCGCAGGCTTGGAGGGCCGAAGTGCCTGTTCCTGTGCTGTACTTTTTTTTCTTCTTTGTTCTTTGACTGCTCAAGCTGAAAGCAAAGACAAAAATACAGCAGGCCTCGATCGAAGAACTCCTCTGCGCTGTGAGCTAGTTGCTCACACGGAAACTCAGCTACAAAGACTCATGGATTGTCTCTCATGCCTGTCACGTGTTCTCCCTTGTGACTGAGTGTTTCTCGAAATTTTCCATTACCTGCCAGTTACACGACACATCTAGCGCAACCGTAGACAGCGACCTTTCTCCATTACGCCTTTGCCCCAAACTTTAGTGCGTCCCTCAGCACGTAGTCCTGGACCTTGGAATGTGCCAACTCTTTGCAATGGAAGACCAACAAGTTTCGGACAGCCAAAGAGTGTCTTTCACCGAGTGGATCCTCCGGCGGTAGTTGATGTTTGTCTCGGCGTGTGTCCCTGGGAACAGCCCCTGGAGCACAGAGTCCATACCTGTGTCACGGAACTGCTCGGGATGCACCTCGACAAGAACCACGGCCACTCTCTTCAGAGTTCTGGTGATGAGGCATTCTGCCAAATGACCCTGACGGTCTGTTCGGCGAACCGTCCGCCGGAATCCACCATCTCCTTTTCCCGCAGGGCCTCTAGGGTGATACGTGCTAACCACTGCCTGATGGACTTGCGGACAAAGGTGTTTCTCTGCATAAGTTTTTCCACACGGGGCAGGTGATACGGCACTTGGAGCGTTCCGCGGCAGGGTGGCCAGACCCATCCTTCGCAACACCAGGGACAGGTAGAACCTCAGCACGTAGTGACGCTTGGTGTTTGGGTCTACACACAGCTTGATACTGCCATACACAAAGGTGGCCATCAGGATGAGGGTGATGTTGGGCATGTTTTTTCCCCCTTCATCCAGAGTTTTTTTACATCATGTCCCTGCAAACAGGATCCACTTTTGACCTCCAGATAAAGCGGAAGATGGCTGGCGTGATCGCCACAGCACAGGAGTGAGGAATGGGCCAGACCTGCGCCACGTACAGCAACACCTGTCCCTGGTGGAAAAATTTATGCAGAAAAACACCTTTGACCACAAGTCCATCAGGCAGTGGTCAGCACGTAACGTCCTAGAGGCCCTGAGGGAAAAGGAGAGGGTGGACCCTGTGGGATGGTTCCCCGAGCAGACTGTCAAAGTCATTTGGCAGAATGCCTCATCGCCAGAACTTTCCAACAAACACCAAGACGTGGCTTGGCTGGTGGTGAGAAAGGCCCTCCCCGTCAGATCCTTCCTACACGCCAGGAGGCTCACCCCCTCTGCACGTTGCCCTCGAGGTGGCTGTGGTGGGGAAGAGACCGTTGTTCACCTCCTTGTGGATTGTGCCTTTGCAAAGAAAGTCTGGAGAGAGATGCAGTGGTTGCTGTCGAAGTTCATCCCGAGCAGTTCTGTGACACAGGACTCTGTGCTCTACGGGCTGTTCCCAGGGACACACACCGAGACAAAAATCGACTGCAGCTGGAGGATCATCAACTCGGTGAAAGAGGCGCTTTGGTCTGCCCGAAACTTGTTGGTCTTCCAGCGCAAAGAGTTGTCCCCGACCGATTGTTGCGGACTGGCACAATCCAAAGTCCAGGACTACGTGCTGAGGGACGCACTAAAGCTTGGGGCAGCTGCCGCAAAGGCGCAATGGGGAAGGGTCGCTGTCTAAGACCTTTCTGCCACAGCGCACCGAGAGACTGGGAACTGTTTAGAGCCCCTCGGGCTGTACAGCTCAAAATGAAAGGCTGTAAATGATTGTAATATTGTTTGTACTGATGCACCTGGTGATACATTTTGTAAAAGTTTAACCTGGATTGTACCCTTGTAATGTTGTTTTTGAAATGGTTTGGAATGTGATTGAAGATATTTTATGAATAAAGTATATTTTTACAAAAAAAAAAAAAAAAATCTGTTCTTATCAGTTTAATATCTGATACGTCCCTTATCTGGGGACCATATATTAAATTGATTTTTGCAGCAGGGAGATGGAATAGGGGCTTGCTCCGTCCACTCCACGCATCGACCCGGTATTGCAGTATCTCTGGGAATGGTGCACCACCCCTTTCCAGGGGATTTTCAATGCTAAAAATAGTTTTCTTACAAACATCTGCTTTCTTTACTTTTCAACATGCACATCTTTCAAAACCCAACTTTCTTTCTTTCTCACTCACCCGCACCATCTACACACAAAAAACACGCACGCTCACCCAACGCTCACAGACACCACTCTCATCTCACAAACACTCTACCTCACTCATACAAAAACATCTTTCACTTGCAAATACACCTCTCAAACACTCTCTCAGCTGCACCTTTCGCCTCACAACATTTTCAACCAGCTCTCTGCTGCCGCTCCCGCCCGCTGCTGCTGCTGCTGCTGATACAGCAACAGTCAAAACTCACACCTCAAAGCTCACACACTTTACACAGCTACTCGGAAACGTCTACATCCACGTTCACACAATCCTTACACTGCACAAGGAGCCCATTCCGCCCGTCGTGACTGCACCAGCTCTCCCAATGAACATTTCACTTCGTGCCATTCTCCTGCCTTCTCCACGTAACCCAGCACATGCTTTCTTTTCAAATAATCATCTCATTCCCTCTTCAATTGAACCTGCCTCCGCCACGCTATCAGGCGGTGCATTCCAGACCCTGACCACTCGCTGCTCCTATCACTTTTGCTTCTTCTGCTAGTTACTTTAAACCTGTGCCCGCTCCTTCTCGATCCTTTCATCGGTGCAAGCAGTTTCTCCCTATCTACTCTCTCCAGATACCTCATGATTTTCAATACCTCTATCAAGTCTCCTCTCAGACTTCTTTTCCCCAAGGAATACAGTCCCAACTTCTCCAATCTTACTTCATAACTCAACTTCCTCGCCCCTGGAACCAAACTCGTAAACCTCTTCTGCACTCTCTCCAATGCCTTCACTACCCTCCTAAAATGCAAGTCAAAATGCAATCCATCAGAGTCAGCATGGCTTTATGAAGACTAAATCGTGTTTGACTAAATTGCTAGAGTTCTTTGAAGATGTGACAAGCAAAGTGGATAATGGCGATCCTGTAGATGTAGTATGTCTGGACTTCCAGAAGGCATTTGATAAGGTGCCGCACAAAAGATTAATACACAAGATAAGATCACACGCAGCTAAGGGTAATATATTTGCTTGGATAGAGCTTTGGCTAACCAACAGAAAGCAGAGAGTCAGGATAAATGGGTCTTTTGTGGATGGCAAGCTGTAACTAGTGGGGTGCCACAGGGTTCGGTCCTTGGGCCCCAACTATTTACTTGGATTCAGGAGTAGAAGGTACCATAGCTAAATTTGCAGATGACACCAAAATAGGTGGGAAAGTAAGTTGCAGTGAAGAAATGAGAAATTTACAAATGGATATGGACAGGTTAGGTGAATGGGCCAAAATTTGGCAGATGGAGTTTAACGTGGATAAGTGAGGTTATCCAGTTCAGCTCCTACAGGCAATGGTCACGGAGGTGGTCCCATGGGCCATCGATCTGGTCGGGCGGAAATGACTCTCGTTCCTCCGGCCTGGGTATTCTGCTGCGGGGAGGCAACTTCACCGTCTCCGAGGTGAAGGAGGTGGTGGGCGGGCGACTCCTCGTAGCAGACGTAATGTACAAGAACGCTCCACTCCGGTTAATTAACGTGTATGGCCCGTCACAAGGAGCTGAGCGGCTGGAGGTTTTTCAGCAGCTCCCACTGCTGCTGGCGACCTCCAGGCCGGTCATTCTGGGCGGTGACTTCAACTGCATCATCGATGCGGCTGGACGATCCGGCAGGGCCGGCAGCAGATTGGACGCTACGTCCAGATCCCTGATGGAAACAGTTAAGGATGCCAAGCTGCACGACGTCTTCAGCAACCCTGCAGACGGAGCGCAGCGTAGATACACCTGGTCGCGGCCAGACGGGTCCATTCGTTCCAGGATAGACTTCCTGTTTGTGTCCCGTGCATTCACAGTCAGATCCACCGAGGTCAAGCCGTTGTTCTTCTCTGACCACTGCCTCCTACTGGCGGACTGCCACTTGGAGAAGGACCTGAGGGTGGGCAGGGGGGCATGGAAGCTATTCGTGCAACTGCTGACCCCAGAGAACATTGAGGAGCTCAAGAGGGCTTATGAAGGTTGGAGAACCATGAAACCCCTCTTTGAGTCCCTGACACACTGGTGGGAAGCGATCAAGGGAAACACCAAGAGGTTTTTCATCCTCAAAAGCATCCAGAAAGCTAGAAAGGAAGAGAGGGAAATGTCCCGACTCCAGAAAAACATGCAGAATCTGCTGCGGCTGCAGTCGGTGGGGGTCGATGTCAAGGAAGAACTCCAAGAGGTGAAGAGCCAGCAAGCCTAGCCCTTTGCCTCCAAGAACATCTTCCATTCCAGAGCCCGCTCCGTGGAGCAGGATGAGACGTGCTCACGTTTCTTCTTCCAAAAGGAACAGAGAGAGAGCTCTGTGATCAGCAGCCTGAATGAAGAAGACGGATCAGTAAAGTCAGCGCAGTCCGACATTTTGAGGATCAGCAAATCCTTTTATGCCGGATTTTATGACGTGAAGCCGACGGACAGCACGGCCTCCCAGTCCTCCTTGTCCTCTATCACGGAGGTCTCAGGCGACAGTACACGGGAGAGGCTGGACAAACCGCGAACTCCTGACGAACTGACTTAGGCCCTTGAGTCCTTCGAGAAGAGTAAATCTCCCCAGAAGCGACGGCTTGCCGGCGGAGTTGTATTCGGCTCTGTGGGACTTGATCGGCCCAGACCTGCTAGGAGTGTACGAGAGTATGCTCCTGGCCGGCAGTATGTCAGAATCCATGAGGAAAGGCATCATCACCCTCATCTACAAGCACAAGGAAGAAAGGGAGGAAATTAGAAATTGGCGACCCATTTCACTGTTGAATGTGGACTATAAGATTCTGTCCAAGGTCATCGCCAATCGGGTCAAATCCGCTCTGGAATTGGTGATTCACCCTGACCAGACCTGCTCTGTGCCGGGCAGGAAGATCTCTGACAGCCTGGCGCTGCTCAGGGATACGATTGCCTATGTGCAGGACAGGGGTGTGGACACCTGCCTCATCAGCCTGGATTAGGAGAAAGCCTTTGACAGAATATCGCACACCTACATGGTGGATGTGCTCTCAAAATGGGGTTTGGGGAGGGAATTCGCAATTGGATCCAGTTGGATCCTACTCTACACTAACATCAGTAGCGCAGTCTCAATCAATGGGTGGGAATCAGATAGCTTTCCAATTAAATCTGGAGTCAGGCAGGGCTGTCCTCTCTCGCCTGTTCTTTGCTGAGTCCATCAGGAAGGATCCGGGCATTAGAGGAGTTACGATCCCAGGCAGTGGAGGCACTCAGATCAAAGCCTCCCTGTACATGGACGATGTCGCCGTCTTCTGTTCTGATCCGCTGTCGGTGTGCAGACTGATCCACATCTGCGACCAGTTCGAACTGGACTCGGGAGCCAAGGTAAATCGTGGGAAGAGCGAGGCCATGTTCTTTGGGAACTGGGCTGACCGATCCTTTGTCCCCTTCACCGTCAGTGCTGACGGCCTGAAGGTGCTGGGGATATGGTTCAGAGGGACCGGGGTATGCGTTAGAAACTGGAAGGATCCAGTGTCTATGGTGAAAAGGAAACTGGGAATCTGGGAGCGACGCTTCCTCTCCGTTGCGGGTAAGAACCTGGTCATCAGGTGTGAGGCACTCTCGCTGTTGCTGTACATGGCGCAGGTCTGGCCCATTCCAGACTGCTGCGCGATGGCGATCACCCGAGCCATCTTCCGCTTTATCTGGAGGTCGAAAATGGATCGTGTCCGCAGGGACGCGCTGTATAAGCCTCTAGATAAAGGGGGAATAAACGTGCCCAACATCGCCCTCATACTGATGGCCACCTTTGTGTGCGGCTGTATCAAGCTGTGCGTAGACCCTCGGTACGCAAACACCAGGTGTCACTACGTGCTGAGGTTCTACCTGTCCCCGGTTTAGCGAAGGATGGGTGTGGCCACGCTGCCGCGGAACGCTCCAAGTAGTTGGACCGTGCCGTACCACCTGTCCCTGGTGGAAAACTATAGGCCCTGCGGGGAAAGGAGATGGTGGATCCTGTGCGATGTTTCCCCGAGCAGACTGTCAAAGTCGTTTGGCAGAATGCCTCGTCTCCAGAACTTTCCAACAAGCACCAAGACGTAGCTTGGCTGGTGGTGAGAAATGCCCTCCCCGTCAGATCCTTCCTGAAGTCTCAGCCTCTCTGCATGTTGACCTCGAGGTGGCTGTCGTGGGGACGAGACCGTTGTTCACCTCTTTGTGGAATGTGCGTTTGCAAAGAAGGTCTGCAGAGAGTTGCCGTGGTTTTTGTCGCGGTTCATCCCAAGCAGTTCTGTGACACAGGTCTCTGTGCTCTACGTGTTGATCCCAGGGACAGGGACGCACATCGAGACAAGCAGGTGGAGGATCATCTACTCGGTGAAAGACGCTCTTTGGTCTGCCCGAAACTTGTTGGTCTTCCAGTGCAATGAGTTGTCCCCAGCAGAGTGTTGCAGACTGGCTGGCACATTCCAAGGCCGAGGACTACGTGCTGAGGGACGCACTAAAGCTTGGGGCAGCCGCCACAAATGCGCAGCGGGGAACGGTCGCTGTCTAAGACCTTTCAGCCATAGTGCACCGAGGGACTGGGAAAGGTATAGACCCCTCGGCCTGAAAGACTCACATTGAATGTATGCAGTGAATATTACATTTATCACAATTGTATTGAAGCACCTCAGAGTGCAACATGATCTATGTAGATAACTTGAATACTATTGCACTGTCTGACTGCCTGTAATCAGCATGTTGAAATGTCTGTAATGTTCATTGATCGTATTGAAGCGTCGCAGGGTGCGACATGATCTATTTGAAAAACTGGAATATGATTGCACTTTTTGCGATGGCCATTTTGAAATGTTTTGTAATGTTCTTTCAGATATTTTATGGATAAGGTATATTTTTCCACAAAAAAACGACAACAGTTACAAAGAAAACCAACAGCAGCAACAACAGCTCTTCTCCACAGTCTGAATTAGAATTTCAGAGTCAGAAAACAGAGCAAAAAAACACGCAGCGTCCTGAAATGACAAACCTGAAATGAACGTGTACTTAGTGTATCAAGCCTTTAAACTGCATTGCTGAAAACTCCTTCCTGCCCGCTAGTGCAACAAGATGCTGCATCGTATATTACACAGCGAATCAGGCCTTCAGTCGTCTTGACTTGTGCAGCTCCAGTGACTTCAGGCCTCCAAAAGCAGGCCAGTATTTGAAAGGGCTCCTCTTGACAAGTGTAAGACCCTGATCAAACTAAATATTTTAATTTTCTTAACCAGTGAGATTGAACGAACCGTGATGCATGTCCAAGACAAAATAGAATATAAAGCAATGTAAAGTAAATTAATAACAAATTGAGAAAGTAAATATGGAACACAAAATATTTTAAAACTAGGGCACAGGTTAAAAACATGATCCTAATTTCTGTTGAACTGAATGAGGCGAGTCATTACAGTGCGTGACCGATTTGTTTAAGTGTGCGGGCCCATTAAACTTTTTGCACAGCCGCGCAAATTTAAAGGGGCTTATGTGGCGGTGTGTCTGTGAGGAAACCTCTCCTCATATCTTGTATCCCACTGTGAAACCGTCTTCAGCTCCCAAATTGCACTCAGACAATGTGCTACATTTGCATATTGTGCAGGAGTCGGGGGAGGGGTCATGGGGCTGCCCCTTGTCTCTGTACTTGAAATGGCAGCCAGGCAGCAACTGTAGTGCTTCCTCAAATCCAACCTGAAGAAAAGGCAAGACATGTTGGGTGCTGAGAGGGAGAAGCATTGCCACTTTAGGTTCTACTTGGATTTTACTGAGGTAAAAGGTGATTGAAAAAGTCAAGCCTTTCTCCCCTAGCAGTTACCACTGAGGACAGAAATAATACCGAGCGCTGATCTATCACTGAGCACTGAGGCCGGCCAAGGGGAGGCATCTGAAAGCTGCAGAGAGAGCAAGAAGCCAGGATGGACGACTGAGAATACTGGCTGAGATAGACAGCAAAAACTGTGACACAAGCTCAGGTAAGCGTGGTGTTTTGCAGTTCAAGTTCATCACTTTGTGACAGTATAGATATTTTTCACTTTCCTAGGATAAGGCTGTTCCCTTTCTAGAAGTTAGAAACAGCCGTGCAGATGTATTTTCTGCGCTCCTTTGCTTGCCTGCTGAATAGGACTGATTGGAGGGGAAAAGGTGATTAAAAGAGAGCCGACATCATTGCAGGCTGGCAGATGGTGTGCTGTGCTGTGCACGCAGGTGGTTTTGTTGTTTGGCTTGTGTGTGACTTCTGGTTGAAGCTGAAAGATTTCTAAAATTTTGAAGGAAATAATCTTCGAGAAGGGGAGAAACATTTTCAACATTTTAACAGGATCTAAGGCTGTTCGCTGTGTCGTACCTGTACTTATCCTTGCTGCCACCTGCCTTCTCACTGCTGATCATCATCTTGTGTTATTATAATGATATAATGCATTGGACTTATTTACTGTGACTTCATAACATGACACATTTCCCTTCTGGTGATGTCATGCTGACATCCCGTAAAGGAAATAGACCAACAGTCAGCCCAAAAGAAGGCCCAACGCCAAGCAAAGGAAGCCCATAAACGAGGATGCTAGACAGCTCGTACAAAAGAAAGCAGGGCATCAGGAAACAACTCAACAGCAGCTGACGTAGTACTCTCCAGGTTCAGTGCAGGAGAAGCACTGGAATCAGTAAAAAGTAATGCCCCTACATGTATGAACATACAACTTAGGAGCAGGAGTAGGCCACTGGGCCCCAAGAGCCTGCTCCACTACTCAGAAGGTCATGGCTGATCCGATTGTAACCTCAACCCCACATTCCTGCCTACCAGCGATAACCTTCCAACCCCGCCTTGTTAATCTATCCAGCTCTGTCTTGAAAATATTCAAAGACTCTGTTTCCACCACCTTTCGAGGAAGAGAGTTCCAAGGACTCTCTACACTCTGGGAGAAACGCTGCTGACTTTGCCTTCCCTGTAGATGTGGAAGGACTTTAGCTGCATACCTGGTCAGCTGGCAAGCTCCACAGACCGATCGGCGCAGGCTTGGAGGGCCGAAGTGCCTGTTCCTGTGCTGTACTTTTTTTTCTTCTTTGTTCTTTGACTGCTCAAGCTGAAAGCAAAGACAAAAATACAGCAGGCCTCGATCGAAGAACTCCTCTGCGCTGTGAGCTAGTTGCTCACACGGAAACTCAGCTACAAAGACTCATGGATTGTCTCTCATGCCTGTCACGTGTTCTCCCTTGTGACTGAGTGTTTCTCGAAATTTTCCATTACCTGCCAGTTACACGACACATCTAGCGCAACCGTAGACAGCGACCTTTCTCCATTACGCCTTTGCCCCAAACTTTAGTGCGTCCCTCAGCACGTAGTCCTGGACCTTGGAATGTGCCAACTCTTTGCAATGGAAGACCAACAAGTTTCGGACAGCCAAAGAGTGTCTTTCACCGAGTGGATCCTCCGGCGGTAGTTGATGTTTGTCTCGGCGTGTGTCCCTGGGAACAGCCCCTGGAGCACAGAGTCCATACCTGTGTCACGGAACTGCTCGGGATGCACCTCGACAAGAACCACGGCCACTCTCTTCAGAGTTCTGGTGATGAGGCATTCTGCCAAATGACCCTGACGGTCTGTTCGGCGAACCGTCCGCCGGAATCCACCATCTCCTTTTCCCGCAGGGCCTCTAGGGTGATACGTGCTAACCACTGCCTGATGGACTTGCGGACAAAGGTGTTTCTCTGCATAAGTTTTTCCACACGGGGCAGGTGATACGGCACTTGGAGCGTTCCGCGGCAGGGTGGCCAGACCCATCCTTCGCAACACCAGGGACAGGTAAAACCTCAGCACGTAGTGACGCTTGGTGTTTGGGTCTACACACAGCTTGATACTGCCATACACAAAGGTGGCCATCAGGATGAGGGTGATGTTGGGCATGTTTTTTCCCCCTTCATCCAGAGTTTTCTTACATCATGTCCCTGCAAACAGGATCCACTTTTGACCTCCAGATAAAGCGGAAGATGGCTGGCGTGATCGCCACAGCACAGGAGTGAGGAATGGGCCAGACCTGCGCCACGTACAGCAACACCTGTCCCTGGTGGAAAAATTTATGCAGAAAAACACCTTTGACCACAAGTCCATCAGGCAGTGGTCAGCACGTAACGTCCTAGAGGCCCTGAGGGAAAAGGAGAGGGTGGACCCTGTGGGATGGTTCCCCGAGCAGACTGTCAAAGTCATTTGGCAGAATGCCTCATCGCCAGAACTTTCCAACAAACACCAAGACGTGGCTTGGCTGGTGGTGAGAAAGGCCCTCCCCGTCAGATCCTTCCTACACGCCAGGAGGCTCACCCCCTCTGCACGTTGCCCTCGAGGTGGCTGTGGTGGGGAAGAGACCGTTGTTCACCTCCTTGTGGATTGTGCCTTTGCAAAGAAAGTCTGGAGAGAGATGCAGTGGTTGCTGTCGAAGTTCATCCCGAGCAGTTCTGTGACACAGGACTCTGTGCTCTACGGGCTGTTCCCAGGGACACACACCGAGACAAAAATCGACTGCAGCTGGAGGATCATCAACTCGGTGAAAGAGGCGCTTTGGTCTGCCCGAAACTTGTTGGTCTTCCAGCGCAAAGAGTTGTCCCCGACCGATTGTTGCGGACTGGCACAATCCAAAGTCCAGGACTACGTGCTGAGGGACGCACTAAAGCTTGGGGCAGCTGCCGCAAAGGCGCAATGGGGAAGGGTCGCTGTCTAAGACCTTTCTGCCACAGCGCACCGAGAGACTGGGAACTGTTTAGAGCCCCTCGGGCTGTACAGCTCAAAATGAAAGGCTGTAAATGATTGTAATATTGTTTGTACTGATGCACCTGGTGATACATTTTGTAAAAGTTTAACCTGGATTGTACCCTTGTAATGTTGTTTTTGAAATGGTTTGGAATGTGATTGAAGATATTTTATGAATAAAGTATATTTTTACAAAAAAAAAAAAAAAAAAAATCTGTTCTTATCAGTTTAATATCTGATACGTCCCTTATCTGGGGACCATATATTAAATTGATTTTTGCAGCAGGGAGATGGAATAGGGGCTTGCTCCGTCCACTCCACGCATCGACCCGGTATTGCAGTATCTCTGGGAATGGTGCACCACCCCTTTCCAGGGGATTTTCAATGCTAAAAATAGTTTTCTTACAAACATCTGCTTTCTTTACTTTTCAACACGCACATCTTTCAAAACCCAACTTTCTTTCTTTCTCACTCACCCGCACCATCTACACACAAAAAACACGCACGCTCACCCAACGCTCACAGACACCACTCTCATCTCACAAACACTCTACCTCACTCATACAAAAACATCTTTCACTTGCAAATACACCTCTCAAACACTCTCTCAGCTGCACCTTTCGCCTCACAACATTTTCAACCAGCTCTCTGCTGCCGCTCCCGCCCGCTGCTGCTGCTGCTGCTGATATAGCAACAGTCAAAACTCACACCTCAAAGCTCACACACTTTACACAGCTACTCGGAAACGTCTACATCCACGTTCACACAATCCTTACACTGCACAAGGAGCCCATTCCGCCCGTCGTGACTGCACCAGCTCTCCCAATGAACATTTCACTTCGTGCCATTCTCCTGCCTTCTCCACGTAACCCAGCACATGCTTTCTTTTCAAATAATCATCTCATTCCCTCTTCAATTGAACCTGCCTCCGCCACGCTATCAGGCGGTGCATTCCAGACCCTGACCACTCGCTGCTCCTATCACTTTTGCTTCTTCTGCTAGTTACTTTAAACCTGTGCCCGCTCCTTCTCGATCCTTTCATCGGTGCAAGCAGTTTCTCCCTATCTACTCTCTCCAGATACCTCATGATTTTCAATACCTCTATCAAGTCTCCTCTCAGACTTCTTTTCCCCAAGGAATACAGTCCCAACTTCTCCAATCTTACTTCATAACTCAACTTCCTCGCCCCTGGAACCAAACTCGTAAACCTCTTCTGCACTCTCTCCAATGCCTTCACTACCCTCCTAAAATGCAAGTCAAAATGCAATCCATCAGAGTCAGCATGGCTTTATGAAGACTAAATCGTGTTTGACTAAATTGCTAGAGTTCTTTGAAGATGTGACAAGCAAAGTGGATAATGGCGATCCTGTAGATGTAGTATGTCTGGACTTCCAGAAGGCATTTGATAAGGTGCCGCACAAAAGATTAATACACAAGATAAGATCACACGCAGCTAAGGGTAATATATTTGCTTGGATAGAGCTTTGGCTAACCAACAGAAAGCAGAGAGTCAGGATAAATGGGTCTTTTGTGGATGGCAAGCTGTAACTAGTGGGGTGCCACAGGGTTCGGTCCTTGGGCCCCAACTATTTACTTGGATTCAGGAGTAGAAGGTACCATAGCTAAATTTGCAGATGACACCAAAATAGGTGGGAAAGTAAGTTGCAGTGAAGAAATGAGAAATTTACAAATGGATATGGACAGGTTAGGTGAATGGGCCAAAATTTGGCAGATGGAGTTTAACGTGGATAAGTGAGGTTATCCAGTTCAGCTCCTACAGGCAATGGTCACGGTGGTGGTCCCATGGGCCATCGATCTGGTCGGGCGGAAATGACTCTCGTTCCTCCGGCCTGGGTATTCTGCTGCGGGGAGGCAACTTCACCGTCTCCGAGGTCAAGGAGGTGGTGGGCGGGCGACTCCTCGTAGCAGACGTAATGTACAAGAACGCTCCACTCCGGTTAATTAACGTGTATGGCCCGTCACAAGGAGCTGAGCGGCTGGAGGTTTTTCAGCAGCTCCCACTGCTGCTGGCGACCTCCAGGCCGGTCATTCTGGGCGGTGACTTCAACTGCATCATCGATGCGGCTGGACGATCCGGCAGGGCCGGCAGCAGATTGGACGCTACGTCCAGATCCCTGATGGAAACAGTTAAGGATGCCAAGCTGCACGACGTCTTCAGCAACCCTGCAGACAGAGCGCAGCGTAGATACACCTGGTCGCGGCCAGACGGGTCCATTCGTTCCAGGATAGACTTCCTGTTTGTGTCCCGTGCATTCACAGTCAGATCCACCGAGGTCAAGCCGTTGTTCTTCTCTGACCACTGCCTCCTACTGGCGGACTGCCACTTGGAGAAGGACCTGAGGGTGGGCAGGGGGGCATGGAAGCTATTCGTGCAACTGCTGACCCCAGAGAACATTGAGGAGCTCAAGAGGGCTTATGAAGGTTGGAGAACCATGAAACCCCTCTTTGAGTCCCTGACACACTGGTGGGAAGCGATCAAGGGAAACACCAAGAGGTTTTTCATCCTCAAAAGCATCCAGAAAGCTAGAAAGGAAGAGAGGGAAATGTCCCGACTCCAGAAAAACATGCAGAATCTGCTGCGGCTGCAGTCGGTGGGGGTCGATGTCAAGGAAGAACTCCAAGAGGTGAAGAGCCAGCAAGCCTAGCCCTTTGCCTCCAAGAACATCTTCCATTCCAGAGCCCGCTCCGTGGAGCAGGATGAGACGTGCTCACGTTTCTTCTTCCAAAAGGAACAGAGAGAGAGCTCTGTGATCAGCAGCCTGAATGAAGAAGACGGATCAGTAAAGTCAGCGCAGTCCGACATTTTGAGGATCAGCAAATCCTTTTATGCCGGATTTTATGACGTGAAGCCGACGGACAGCACGGCCTCCCAGTCCTCCTTGTCCTCTATCACGGAGGTCTCAGGCGACAGTACACGGGAGAGGCTGGACAAACCGCGAACTCCTGACGAACTGACTTAGGCCCTTGAGTCCTTCGAGAAGAGTAAATCTCCCCAGAAGCGACGGCTTGCCGGTGGAGTTGTATTCGGCTCTGTGGGACTTGATCGGCCCAGACCTGCTAGGAGTGTACGAGAGTATGCTCCTGGCCGGCAGTATGTCAGAATCCATGAGGAAAGGCATCATCACCCTCATCTACAAGCACAAGGAAGAAAGGGAGGAAATTAGAAATTGGCGACCCATTTCACTGTTGAATGTGGACTATAAGATTCTGTCCAAGGTCATCGCCAATCGGGTCAAATCCGCTCTGGAATTGGTGATTCACCCTGACCAGACCTGCTCTGTGCCGGGCAGGAAGATCTCTGACAGCCTGGCGCTGCTCAGGGATACGATTGCCTATGTGCAGGACAGGGGTGTGGACACCTGCCTCATCAGCCTGGATTAGGAGAAAGCCTTTGACAGAATATCGCACACCTACATGGTGGATGTGCTCTCAAAATGGGGTTTGGGGAGGGAATTCGCAATTGGATCCAGTTGGATCCTACTCTACACTAACATCAGTAGCGCAGTCTCAATCAATGGGTGGGAATCAGATAGCTTTCCAATTAAATCTGGAGTCAGGCAGGGCTGTCCTCTCTCGCCTGTTCTTTGCTGAGTCCATCAGGAAGGATCCGGGCATTAGAGGAGTTACGATCCCAGGCAGTGGAGGCACTCAGATCAAAGCCTCCCTGTACATGGACGATGTCGCCGTCTTCTGTTCTGATCCGCTGTCGGTGTGCAGACTGATCCACATCTGCGACCAGTTCGAACTGGACTCGGGAGCCAAGGTAAATCGTGGGAAGAGCGAGGCCATGTTCTTTGGGAACTGGGCTGACCGATCCTTTGTCCCCTTCACCGTCAGTGCTGACGGCCTGAAGGTGCTGGGGATATGGTTCAGAGGGACCGGGGTATGCGTTAGAAACTGGAAGGATCCAGTGTCTATGGTGAAAAGGAAACTGGGAATCTGGGAGCGACGCTTCCTCTCCGTTGCGGGTAAGAACCTGGTCATCAGGTGTGAGGCACTCTCGCTGTTGCTGTACATGGCGCAGGTCTGGCCCATTCCAGACTGCTGCGCGATGGCGATCACCCGAGCCATCTTCCGCTTTATCTGGAGGTCGAAAATGGATCGTGTCCGCAGGGACGCGCTGTATAAGCCTCTAGATAAAGGGGGAATAAACGTGCCCAACATCGCCCTCATACTGATGGCCACCTTTGTGTGCGGCTGTATCAAGCTGTGCGTAGACCCTCGGTACGCAAACACCAGGTGTCACTACGTGCTGAGGTTCTACCTGTCCCCGGTTTAGCGAAGGATGGGTGTGGCCACGCTGCCGCGGAACGCTCCAAGTAGTTGGACCGTGCCGTACCACCTGTCCCTGGTGGAAAACTATAGGCCCTGCGGGGAAAGGAGATGGTGGATCCTGTGCGATGTTTCCCCGAGCAGACTGTCAAAGTCGTTTGGCAGAATGCCTCGTCTCCAGAACTTTCCAACAAGCACCAAGACGTAGCTTGGCTGGTGGTGAGAAATGCCCTCCCCGTCAGATCCTTCCTGAAGTCTCAGCCTCTCTGCATGTTGACCTCGAGGTGGCTGTCGTGGGGACGAGACCGTTGTTCACCTCTTTGTGGAATGTGCGTTTGCAAAGAAGGTCTGCAGAGAGTTGCCGTGGTTTTTGTCGCGGTTCATCCCAAGCAGTTCTGTGACACAGGTCTCTGTGCTCTACGTGTTGATCCCAGGGACAGGGACGCACATCGAGACAAGCAGGTGGAGGATCATCTACTCGGTGAAAGACGCTCTTTGGTCTGCCCGAAACTTGTTGGTCTTCCAGTGCAATGAGTTGTCCCCAGCAGAGTGTTGCAGACTGGCTGGCACATTCCAAGGCCGAGGACTACGTGCTGAGGGACGCACTAAAGCTTGGGGCAGCCGCCACAAATGCGCAGCGGGGAACGGTCGCTGTCTAAGACCTTTCAGCCATAGTGCACCGAGGGACTGGGAAAGGTATAGACCCCTCGGCCTGAAAGACTCACATTGAATGTATGCAGTGAATATTACATTTATCACAATTGTATTGAAGCACCTCAGAGTGCAACATGATCTATGTAGATAACTTGAATACTATTGCACTGTCTGACTGCCTGTAATCAGCATGTTGAAATGTCTGTAATGTTCATTGATCGTATTGAAGCGTCGCAGGGTGCGACATGATCTATTTGAAAAACTGGAATATGATTGCACTTTTTGCGATGGCCATTTTGAAATGTTTTGTAATGTTCTTTCAGATATTTTATGGATAAGGTATATTTTTCCACAAAAAAACGACAACAGTTACAAAGAAAACCAACAGCAGCAACAACAGCTCTTCTCCACAGTCTGAATTAGAATTTCAGAGTCAGAAAACAGAGCAAAAAAACACGCAGCGTCCTGAAATGACAAACCTGAAATGAACGTGTACTTAGTGTATCAAGCCTTTAAACTGCATTGCTGAAAACTCCTTCCTGCCTGCTAGTGCAACAAGATGCTGCATCGTATATTACACAGCGAATCAGGCCTTCAGTCGTCTTGACTTGTGCAGCTCCAGTGACTTCAGGCCTCCAAAAGCAGGCCAGTATTTGAAAGGGCTCCTCTTGACAAGTGTAAGACCCTGATCAAACTAAATATTTTAATTTTCTTAACCAGTGAGATTGAACGAACCGTGATGCATGTCCAAGACAAAATAGAATATAAAGCAATGTAAAGTAAATTAATAACAAATTGAGAAAGTAAATATGGAACACAAAATATTTTAAAACTAGGGCACAGGTTAAAAACATGATCCTAATTTCTGTTGAACTGAATGAGGCGAGTCATTACAGTGCGTGACCGATTTGTTTAAGTGTGCGGGCCCATTAAACTTTTTGCACAGCCGCGCAAATTTAAAGGGGCTTATGTGGCGGTGTGTCTGTGAGGAAACCTCTCCTCATATCTTGTATCCCACTGTGAAACCGTCTTCAGCTCCCAAATTGCACTCAGACAATGTGCTACATTTGCATATTGTGCAGGAGTCGGGGGAGGGGTCATGGGGCTGCCCCTTGTCTCTGTACTTGAAATGGCAGCCAGGCAGCAACTGTAGTGCTTCCTCAAATCCAACCTGAAGAAAAGGCAAGACATGTTGGGTGCTGAGAGGGAGAAGCATTGCCACTTTAGGTTCTACTTGGATTTTACTGAGGTAAAAGGTGATTGAAAAAGTCAAGCCTTTCTCCCCTAGCAGTTACCACTGAGGACAGAAATAATACCGAGCGCTGATCTATCACTGAGCACTGAGGCCGGCCAAGGGGAGGCATCTGAAAGCTGCAGAGAGAGCAAGAAGCCAGGATGGACGACTGAGAATACTGGCTGAGATAGACAGCAAAAACTGTGACACAAGCTCAGGTAAGCGTGGTGTTTTGCAGTTCAAGTTCATCACTTTGTGACAGTATAGATATTTTTCACTTTCCTAGGATAAGGCTGTTCCCTTTCTAGAAGTTAGAAACAGCCGTGCAGATGTATTTTCTGCGCTCCTTTGCTTGCCTGCTGAATAGGACTGATTGGAGGGGAAAAGGTGATTAAAAGAGAGCCGACATCATTGCAGGCTGGCAGATGGTGTGCTGTGCTGTGCACGCAGGTGGTTTTGTTGTTTGGCTTGTGTGTGACTTCTGGTTGAAGCTGAAAGATTTCTAAAATTTTGAAGGAAATAATCTTCGAGAAGGGGAGAAACATTTTCAACATTTTAACAGGATCTAAGGCTGTTCGCTGTGTCGTACCTGTACTTATCCTTGCTGCCACCTGCCTTCTCACTGCTGATCATCATCTTGTGTTATTATAATGATATAATGCATTGGACTTATTTACTGTGACTTCATAACATGACACATTTCCCTTCTGGTGATGTCATGCTGACATCCCGTAAAGGAAATAGACCAACAGTCAGCCCAAAAGAAGGCCCAATGCCAAGCAAAGGAAGCCCATAAACGAGGATGCTAGACAGCTCGTACAAAAGAAAGCAGGGCATCAGGAAACAACTCAACAGCAGCTGACGTAGTACTCTCCAGGTTCAGTGCAGGAGAAGCACTGGAATCAGTAAAAAGTAATGCCCCTACATGTATGAACATACAACTTAGGAGCAGGAGTAGGCCACTGGGCCCCAAGAGCCTGCTCCACTACTCAGAAGATCATGGCTGATCCGATTGTAACCTCAACCCCACATTCCTGCCTACCAGCGATAACCTTCCAACCCCGCCTTGTTAGTCTATCCAGCTCTGTCTTGAAAATATTCAAAGACTCTGTTTCCACCACCTTTCGAGGAAGAGAGTTCCAAGGACTCTCTACACTCTGGGAGAAACGCTGCTGACTTTGCCTTCCCTGTAGATGTGGAAGGACTTTAGCTGCATACCTGGTCAGCTGGCAAGCTCCACAGACCGATCGGCGCAGGCTTGGAGGGCCGAAGTGCCTGTTCCTGTGCTGTACTTTTTTTTCTTCTTTGTTCTTTGACTGCTCAAGCTGAAAGCAAAGACAAAAATACAGCAGGCCTCGATCGAAGAACTCCTCTGCGCTGTGAGCTAGTTGCTCACACGGAAACTCAGCTACAAAGACTCATGGATTGTCTCTCATGCCTGTCACGTGTTCTCCCTTGTGACTGAGTGTTTCTCGAAATTTTCCATTACCTGCCAGTTACACGACACATCTAGCGCAACCGTAGACAGCGACCTTTCTCCATTACGCCTTTGCCCCAAACTTTAGTGCGTCCCTCAGCACGTAGTCCTGGACCTTGGAATGTGCCAACTCTTTGCAATGGAAGACCAACAAGTTTCGGACAGCCAAAGAGTGTCTTTCACCGAGTGGATCCTCCGGCGGTAGTTGATGTTTGTCTCGGCGTGTGTCCCTGGGAACAGCCCCTGGAGCACAGAGTCCATACCTGTGTCACGGAACTGCTCGGGATGCACCTCGACAAGAACCACGGCCACTCTCTTCAGAGTTCTGGTGATGAGGCATTCTGCCAAATGACCCTGACGGTCTGTTCGGCGAACCGTCCGCCGGAATCCACCATCTCCTTTTCCCGCAGGGCCTCTAGGGTGATACGTGCTAACCACTGCCTGATGGACTTGCGGACAAAGGTGTTTCTCTGCATAAGTTTTTCCACACGGGGCAGGTGATACGGCACTTGGAGCGTTCCGCGGCAGGGTGGCCAGACCCATCCTTCGCAACACCAGGGACAGGTAGAACCTCAGCACGTAGTGACGCTTGGTGTTTGGGTCTACACACAGCTTGATACTGCCATACACAAAGGTGGCCATCAGGATGAGGGTGATGTTGGGCATGTTTTTTCCCCCTTCATCCAGAGTTTTTTTACATCATGTCCCTGCAAACAGGATCCACTTTTGACCTCCAGATAAAGCGGAAGATGGCTGGCGTGATCGCCACAGCACAGGAGTGAGGAATGGGCCAGACCTGCGCCACGTACAGCAACACCTGTCCCTGGTGGAAAAATTTATGCAGAAAAACACCTTTGACCACAAGTCCATCAGGCAGTGGTCAGCACGTAACGTCCTAGAGGCCCTGAGGGAAAAGGAGAGGGTGGACCCTGTGGGATGGTTCCCCGAGCAGACTGTCAAAGTCATTTGGCAGAATGCCTCATCGCCAGAACTTTCCAACAAACACCAAGACGTGGCTTGGCTGGTGGTGAGAAAGGCCCTCCCCGTCAGATCCTTCCTACACGCCAGGAGGCTCACCCCCTCTGCACGTTGCCCTCGAGGTGGCTGTGGTGGGGAAGAGACCGTTGTTCACCTCCTTGTGGATTGTGCCTTTGCAAAGAAAGTCTGGAGAGAGATGCAGTGGTTGCTGTCGAAGTTCATCCCGAGCAGTTCTGTGACACAGGACTCTGTGCTCTACGGGCTGTTCCCAGGGACACACACCGAGACAAAAATCGACTGCAGCTGGAGGATCATCAACTCGGTGAAAGAGGCGCTTTGGTCTGCCCGAAACTTGTTGGTCTTCCAGCGCAAAGAGTTGTCCCCGACCGATTGTTGCGGACTGGCACAATCCAAAGTCCAGGACTACGTGCTGAGGGACGCACTAAAGCTTGGGGCAGCTGCCGCAAAGGCGCAATGGGGAAGGGTCGCTGTCTAAGACCTTTCTGCCACAGCGCACCGAGAGACTGGGAACTGTTTAGAGCCCCTCGGGCTGTACAGCTCAAAATGAAAGGCTGTAAATGATTGTAATATTGTTTGTACTGATGCACCTGGTGATACATTTTGTAAAAGTTTAACCTGGATTGTACCCTTGTAATGTTGTTTTTGAAATGGTTTGGAATGTGATTGAAGATATTTTATGAATAAAGTATATTTTTACAAAAAAAAAAAAAAAATCTGTTCTTATCAGTTTAATATCTGATACGTCCCTTATCTGGGGACCATATATTAAATTGATTTTTGCAGCAGGGAGATGGAATAGGGGCTTGCTCCGTCCACTCCACGCATCGACCCGGTATTGCAGTATCTCTGGGAATGGTGCACCACCCCTTTCCAGGGGATTTTCAATGCTAAAAATAGTTTTCTTACAAACATCTGCTTTCTTTACTTTTCAACATGCACATCTTTCAAAACCCAACTTTCTTTCTTTCTCACTCACCCGCACCATCTACACACAAAAAACACGCACGCTCACCCAACGCTCACAGACACCACTCTCATCTCACAAACACTCTACCTCACTCATACAAAAACATCTTTCACTTGCAAATACACCTCTCAAACACTCTCTCAGCTGCACCTTTCGCCTCACAACATTTTCAACCAGCTCTCTGCTGCCGCTCCCGCCCGCTGCTGCTGCTGCTGCTGATACAGCAACAGTCAAAACTCACACCTCAAAGCTCACACACTTTACACAGCTACTCGGAAACGTCTACATCCACGTTCACACAATCCTTACACTGCACAAGGAGCCCATTCCGCCCGTCGTGACTGCACCAGCTCTCCCAATGAACATTTCACTTCGTGCCATTCTCCTGCCTTCTCCACGTAACCCAGCACATGCTTTCTTTTCAAATAATCATCTCATTCCCTCTTCAATTGAACCTGCCTCCGCCACGCTATCAGGCGGTGCATTCCAGACCCTGACCACTCGCTGCTCCTATCACTTTTGCTTCTTCTGCTAGTTACTTTAAACCTGTGCCCGCTCCTTCTCGATCCTTTCATCGGTGCAAGCAGTTTCTCCCTATCTACTCTCTCCAGATACCTCATGATTTTCAATACCTCTATCAAGTCTCCTCTCAGACTTCTTTTCCCCAAGGAATACAGTCCCAACTTCTCCAATCTTACTTCATAACTCAACTTCCTCGCCCCTGGAACCAAACTCGTAAACCTCTTCTGCACTCTCTCCAATGCCTTCACTACCCTCCTAAAATGCAAGTCAAAATGCAATCCATCAGAGTCAGCATGGCTTTATGAAGACTAAATCGTGTTTGACTAAATTGCTAGAGTTCTTTGAAGATGTGACAAGCAAAGTGGATAATGGCGATCCTGTAGATGTAGTATGTCTGGACTTCCAGAAGGCATTTGATAAGGTGCCGCACAAAAGATTAATACACAAGATAAGATCACACGCAGCTAAGGGTAATATATTTGCTTGGATAGAGCTTTGGCTAACCAACAGAAAGCAGAGAGTCAGGATGAATGGGTCTTTTGTGGATGGCAAGCTGTAACTAGTGGGGTGCCACAGGGTTCGGTCCTTGGGCCCCAACTATTTACTTGGATTCAGGAGTAGAAGGTACCATAGCTAAATTTGCAGATGACACCAAAATAGGTGGGAAAGTAAGTTGCAGTGAAGAAATGAGAAATTTACAAATGGATATGGACAGGTTAGGTGAATGGGCCAAAATTTGGCAGATGGAGTTTAACGTGGATAAGTGAGGTTATCCAGTTCAGCTCCTACAGGCAATGGTCACGGTGGTGGTCCCATGGGCCATCGATCTGGTCGGGCGGAAATGACTCTCGTTCCTCCGGCCTGGGTATTCTGCTGCGGGGAGGCAACTTCACCGTCTCCGAGGTGAAGGAGGTGGTGGGCGGGCGACTCCTCGTAGCAGACGTAATGTACAAGAACGCTCCACTCCGGTTAATTAACGTGTATGGCCCGTCACAAGGAGCTGAGCGGCTGGAGGTTTTTCAGCAGCTCCCACTGCTGCTGGCGACCTCCAGGCCGGTCATTCTGGGCGGTGACTTCAACTGCATCATCGATGCGGCTGGACGATCCGGCAGGGCCGGCAGCAGATTGGACGCTACGTCCAGATCCCTGATGGAAACAGTTAAGGATGCCAAGCTGCACGACGTCTTCAGCAACCCTGCAGACGGAGCGCAGCGTAGATACACCTGGTCGCGGCCAGACGGGTCCATTCGTTCCAGGATAGACTTCCTGTTTGTGTCCCGTGCATTCACAGTCAGATCCACCGAGGTCAAGCCGTTGTTCTTCTCTGACCACTGCCTCCTACTGGCGGACTGCCACTTGGAGAAGGACCTGAGGGTGGGCAGGGGGGCATGGAAGCTATTCGTGCAACTGCTGACCCCAGAGAACATTGAGGAGCTCAAGAGGGCTTATGAAGGTTGGAGAACCATGAAACCCCTCTTTGAGTCCCTGACACACTGGTGGGAAGCGATCAAGGGAAACACCAAGAGGTTTTTCATCCTCAAAAGCATCCAGAAAGCTAGAAAGGAAGAGAGGGAAATGTCCCGACTCCAGAAAAACATGCAGAATCTGCTGCGGCTGCAGTCGGTGGGGGTCGATGTCAAGGAAGAACTCCAAGAGGTGAAGAGCCAGCAAGCCTAGCCCTTTGCCTCCAAGAACATCTTCCATTCCAGAGCCCGCTCCGTGGAGCAGGATGAGACGTGCTCACGTTTCTTCTTCCAAAAGGAACAGAGAGAGAGCTCTGTGATCAGCAGCCTGAATGAAGAAGACGGATCAGTAAAGTCAGCGCAGTCCGACATTTTGAGGATCAGCAAATCCTTTTATGCCGGATTTTATGACGTGAAGCCGACGGACAGCACGGCCTCCCAGTCCTCCTTGTCCTCTATCACGGAGGTCTCAGGCGACAGTACACGGGAGAGGCTGGACAAACCGCGAACTCCTGACGAACTGACTTAGGCCCTTGAGTCCTTCGAGAAGAGTAAATCTCCCCAGAAGCGACGGCTTGCCGGTGGAGTTGTATTCGGCTCTGTGGGACTTGATCGGCCCAGACCTGCTAGGAGTGTACGAGAGTATGCTTCTGGCCGGCAGTATGTCAGAATCCATGAGGAAAGGCATCATCACCCTCATCTACAAGCACAAGGAAGAAAGGGAGGAAATTAGAAATTGGCGACCCATTTCACTGTTGAATGTGGACTATAAGATTCTGTCCAAGGTCATCGCCAATCGGGTCAAATCCGCTCTGGAATTGGTGATTCACCCTGACCAGACCTGCTCTGTGCCGGGCAGGAAGATCTCTGACAGCCTGGCGCTGCTCAGGGATACGATTGCCTATGTGCAGGACAGGGGTGTGGACACCTGCCTCATCAGCCTGGATTAGGAGAAAGCCTTTGACAGAATATCGCACACCTACATGGTGGATGTGCTCTCAAAATGGGGTTTGGGGAGGGAATTCGCAATTGGATCCAGTTGGATCCTACTCTACACTAACATCAGTAGCGCAGTCTCAATCAATGGGTGGGAATCAGATAGCTTTCCAATTAAATCTGGAGTCAGGCAGGGCTGTCCTCTCTCGCCTGTTCTTTGCTGAGTCCATCAGGAAGGATCCGGGCATTAGAGGAGTTACGATCCCAGGCAGTGGAGGCACTCAGATCAAAGCCTCCCTGTACATGGACGATGTCGCCGTCTTCTGTTCTGATCCGCTGTCGGTGTGCAGACTGATCCACATCTGCGACCAGTTCGAACTGGACTCGGGAGCCAAGGTAAATCGTGGGAAGAGCGAGGCCATGTTCTTTGGGAACTGGGCTGACCGATCCTTTGTCCCCTTCACCGTCAGTGCTGACGGCCTGAAGGTGCTGGGGATATGGTTCAGAGGGACCGGGGTATGCGTTAGAAACTGGAAGGATCCAGTGTCTATGGTGAAAAGGAAACTGGGAATCTGGGAGCGACGCTTCCTCTCCGTTGCGGGTAAGAACCTGGTCATCAGGTGTGAGGCACTCTCGCTGTTGCTGTACATGGCGCAGGTCTGGCCCATTCCAGACTGCTGCGCGATGGCGATCACCCGAGCCATCTTCCGCTTTATCTGGAGGTCGAAAATGGATCGTGTCCGCAGGGACGCGCTGTATAAGCCTCTAGATAAAGGGGGAATAAACGTGCCCAACATCGCCCTCATACTGATGGCCACCTTTGTGTGCGGCTGTATCAAGCTGTGCGTAGACCCTCGGTACGCAAACACCAGGTGTCACTACGTGCTGAGGTTCTACCTGTCCCCGGTTTAGCGAAGGATGGGTGTGGCCACGCTGCCGCGGAACGCTCCAAGTAGTTGGACCGTGCCGTACCACCTGTCCCTGGTGGAAAACTATAGGCCCTGCGGGGAAAGGAGATGGTGGATCCTGTGCGATGTTTCCCCGAGCAGACTGTCAAAGTCGTTTGGCAGAATGCCTCGTCTCCAGAACTTTCCAACAAGCACCAAGACGTAGCTTGGCTGGTGGTGAGAAATGCCCTCCCCGTCAGATCCTTCCTGAAGTCTCAGCCTCTCTGCATGTTGACCTCGAGGTGGCTGTCGTGGGGACGAGACCGTTGTTCACCTCTTTGTGGAATGTGCGTTTGCAAAGAAGGTCTGCAGAGAGTTGCCGTGGTTTTTGTCGCGGTTCATCCCAAGCAGTTCTGTGACACAGGTCTCTGTGCTCTACGTGTTGATCCCAGGGACAGGGACGCACATCGAGACAAGCAGGTGGAGGATCATCTACTCGGTGAAAGACGCTCTTTGGTCTGCCCGAAACTTGTTGGTCTTCCAGTGCAATGAGTTGTCCCCAGCAGAGTGTTGCAGACTGGCTGGCACATTCCAAGGCCGAGGACTACGTGCTGAGGGACGCACTAAAGCTTGGGGCAGCCGCCACAAATGCGCAGCGGGGAACGGTCGCTGTCTAAGACCTTTCAGCCATAGTGCACCGAGGGACTGGGAAAGGTATAGACCCCTCGGCCTGAAAGACTCACATTGAATGTATGCAGTGAATATTACATTTATCACAATTGTATTGAAGCACCTCAGAGTGCAACATGATCTATGTAGATAACTTGAATACTATTGCACTGTCTGACTGCCTGTAATCAGCATGTTGAAATGTCTGTAATGTTCATTGATCGTATTGAAGCGTCGCAGGGTGCGACATGATCTATTTGAAAAACTGGAATATGATTGCACTTTTTGCGATGGCCATTTTGAAATGTTTTGTAATGTTCTTTCAGATATTTTATGGATAAGGTATATTTTTCCACAAAAAAACGACAACAGTTACAAAGAAAACCAACAGCAGCAACAACAGCTCTTCTCCACAGTCTGAATTAGAATTTCAGAGTCAGAAAACAGAGCAAAAAAACACGCAGCGTCCTGAAATGACAAACCTGAAATGAACGTGTACTTAGTGTATCAAGCCTTTAAACTGCATTGCTGAAAACTCCTTCCTGCCTGCTAGTGCAACAAGATGCTGCATCGTATATTACACAGCGAATCAGGCCTTCAGTCGTCTTGACTTGTGCAGCTCCAGTGACTTCAGGCCTCCAAAAGCAGGCCAGTATTTGAAAGGGCTCCTCTTGACAAGTGTAAGACCCTGATCAAACTAAATATTTTAATTTTCTTAACCAGTGAGATTGAACGAACCGTGATGCATGTCCAAGACAAAATAGAATATAAAGCAATGTAAAGTAAATTAATAACAAATTGAGAAAGTAAATATGGAACACAAAATATTTTAAAACTAGGGCACAGGTTAAAAACATGATCCTAATTTCTGTTGAACTGAATGAGGCGAGTCATTACAGTGCGTGACCGATTTGTTTAAGTGTGCGGGCCCATTAAACTTTTTGCACAGCCGCGCAAATTTAAAGGGGCTTATGTGGCGGTGTGTCTGTGAGGAAACCTCTCCTCATATCTTGTATCCCACTGTGAAACCGTCTTCAGCTCCCAAATTGCACTCAGACAATGTGCTACATTTGCATATTGTGCAGGAGTCGGGGGAGGGGTCATGGGGCTGCCCCTTGTCTCTGTACTTGAAATGGCAGCCAGGCAGCAACTGTAGTGCTTCCTCAAATCCAACCTGAAGAAAAGGCAAGACATGTTGGGTGCTGAGAGAGAGAAGCATTGCCACTTTAGGTTCTACTTGGATTTTACTGAGGTAAAAGGTGATTGAAAAAGTCAAGCCTTTCTCCCCTAGCAGTTACCACTGAGGACAGAAATAATACCGAGCGCTGATCTATCACTGAGCACTGAGGCCGGCCAAGGGGAGGCATCTGAAAGCTGCAGAGAGAGCAAGAAGCCAGGATGGACGACTGAGAATACTGGCTGAGATAGACAGCAAAAACTGTGACACAAGCTCAGGTAAGCGTGGTGTTTTGCAGTTCAAGTTCATCACTTTGTGACAGTATAGATATTTTTCACTTTCCTAGGATAAGGCTGTTCCCTTTCTAGAAGTTAGAAACAGCCGTGCAGATGTATTTTCTGCGCTCCTTTGCTTGCCTGCTGAATAGGACTGATTGGAGGGGAAAAGGTGATTAAAAGAGAGCCGACATCATTGCAGGCTGGCAGATGGTGTGCTGTGCTGTGCACGCAGGTGGTTTTGTTGTTTGGCTTGTGTGTGACTTCTGGTTGAAGCTGAAAGATTTCTAAAATTTTGAAGGAAATAATCTTCGAGAAGGGGAGAAACATTTTCAACATTTTAACAGGATCTAAGGCTGTTCGCTGTGTCGTACCTGTACTTATCCTTGCTGCCACCTGCCTTCTCACTGCTGATCATCATCTTGTGTTATTATAATGATATAATGCATTGGACTTATTTACTGTGACTTCATAACATGACACATTTCCCTTCTGGTGATGTCATGCTGACATCCCGTAAAGGAAATAGACCAACAGTCAGCCCAAAAGAAGGCCCAACGCCAAGCAAAGGAAGCCCATAAACGAGGATGCTAGACAGCTCGTACAAAAGAAAGCAGGGCATCAGGAAACAACTCAACAGCAGCTGACGTAGTACTCTCCAGGTTCAGTGCAGGAGAAGCACTGGAATCAGTAAAAAGTAATGCCCCTACATGTATGAACATACAACTTAGGAGCAGGAGTAGGCCACTGGGCCCCAAGAGCCTGCTCCACTACTCAGAAGATCATGGCTGATCCGATTGTAACCTCAACCCCACATTCCTGCCTACCAGCGATAACCTTCCAACCCCGCCTTGTTAGTCTATCCAGCTCTGTCTTGAAAATATTCAAAGACTCTGTTTCCACCACCTTTCGAGGAAGAGAGTTCCAAGGACTCTCTACACTCTGGGAGAAACGCTGCTGACTTTGCCTTCCCTGTAGATGTGGAAGGACTTTAGCTGCATACCTGGTCAGCTGGCAAGCTCCACAGACCGATCGGCGCAGGCTTGGAGGGCCGAAGTGCCTGTTCCTGTGCTGTACTTTTTTTTCTTCTTTGTTCTTTGACTGCTCAAGCTGAAAGCAAAGACAAAAATACAGCAGGCCTCGATCGAAGAACTCCTCTGCGCTGTGAGCTAGTTGCTCACACGGAAACTCAGCTACAAAGACTCATGGATTGTCTCTCATGCCTGTCACGTGTTCTCCCTTGTGACTGAGTGTTTCTCGAAATTTTCCATTACCTGCCAGTTACACGACACATCTAGCGCAACCGTAGACAGCGACCTTTCTCCATTACGCCTTTGCCCCAAACTTTAGTGCGTCCCTCAGCACGTAGTCCTGGACCTTGGAATGTGCCAACTCTTTGCAATGGAAGACCAACAAGTTTCGGACAGCCAAAGAGTGTCTTTCACCGAGTGGATCCTCCGGCGGTAGTTGATGTTTGTCTCGGCGTGTGTCCCTGGGAACAGCCCCTGGAGCACAGAGTCCATACCTGTGTCACGGAACTGCTCGGGATGCACCTCGACAAGAACCACGGCCACTCTCTTCAGAGTTCTGGTGATGAGGCATTCTGCCAAATGACCCTGACGGTCTGTTCGGCGAACCGTCCGCCGGAATCCACCATCTCCTTTTCCCGCAGGGCCTCTAGGGTGATACGTGCTAACCACTGCCTGATGGACTTGCGGACAAAGGTGTTTCTCTGCATAAGTTTTTCCACACGGGGCAGGTGATACGGCACTTGGAGCGTTCCGCGGCAGGGTGGCCAGACCCATCCTTCGCAACACCAGGGACAGGTAGAACCTCAGCACGTAGTGACGCTTGGTGTTTGGGTCTACACACAGCTTGATACTGCCATACACAAAGGTGGCCATCAGGATGAGGGTGATGTTGGGCATGTTTTTTCCCCCTTCATCCAGAGTTTTTTTACATCATGTCCCTGCAAACAGGATCCACTTTGGACCTTCAGATAAAGCGGAAGATGGCTGGCGTGATCGCCACAGCGCAGGAGTGAGGAATGAGCCAGACCTGCGCCACGTACAACAACACCGAGAGTGCCTCACACCTGATGAGCAGGTTCTTACCCGCAATGGAGAGGGAGCTTTGCTCCCACATGCCCAGTTCTTTTCTCACCATAGCTACTCGCTCCTTCCAGTTTCTAACGCATGCCCTGGTCCCTCCGAACCATATCCCCAGTAGCTTCAGGCAGTCTGACCCGCTGGTGAAAGGGACAAAGCTTAGTTCAGTTCCCAGAGGACACGGCCTCGCTCTTGCCACGATTTACCCTTGGCACCTGAGGCCGGTTCGAAGTGGTCGCAGGTGTCGATCAGTCTGCGCACCGATGTGTGAAAAGTGGGGAGTTGACCGTACTACCGCATCACCACACTGTCCCAGGTCCAATAGCATGGCGGAATGTATATACTGTAAAGTCCTTACTTATGAAATGACAGCAAAGTAAACAAGGCTTGTGACGGCCTGTCACAATGCTACACCTTAGAGCGACAGCGCTCAGTGCAACCACTCCTTCACCAGCAGAATTACAGTGCGAACAACCCTTCCCAGTCATCATTTGTCGATGCATCCAGGAGTAAGTGATGCATTCGCTGAAGGTGAAGGTGAAGGACGCACATGAGCAAAGAATCACCCAACTTAAACATTGGACAAAAGGTATGACTACAACACCCAACCGATGGAACATGAAATCCGGCCGAAATCAGCAGCATGTCCAGAACCATGATCATATCAAATACGAGCACCCATTGTGAAGAAACCGATGGCGAATCAGGGAAGTACCAGAACAAGAAACACCAAGTAACCCCATCGCAAGCAGAACGCGATCTAAGACACGATCCCAGCGCAGCACTCCTACAGACAACCAGAATTGTGAGAACGTACAGCAATATCAAACCAACTTCACAGTATCAACGAAGCACCATTCCGTTCCAGAGACTCATAAGGTGATCACTTTGTACAATTGTAGGTTCAAAGACAGAAGAGCAATTTGTGGTAATGTAAATAGTTCTTATTATTTAATGGTACAGCCTGGAGTTGTTGTGGTATACCTTTAAGGAGCGTATCTAAAATTGCTGTGCAGCGCCAGGCAGGGTGTGACGTATATGCTCATGTATAATTCTCGGGCCGATGATAGGAGCTGTCCTAGAGACCCAGATATTGTTGTATATATTTCATCTCTTCAAATCAAAGAATTGAGTTCGCAATCCTCTTTGTGTCGTCGGTGTGTTTGTGTCAGGTGGAAAACACAACATGGAGGACCCCCATTTAAGGTGAATGGCAAAAGAACCAAGGCGACATGAGGAGAAACCTTCTTGCGCAGCGAGTGGTTAGAATCTGCAATGCACTGCCTGAGAGTGTGCTGGGGGCACTTTCAAGAGTGGCTTTCAAAAGAGAATCGGATAATTAATTATCTGAAGAGAAAATATTTGCAGGGCTACGGGGAAAAGGCAGGTGAGTGGCACTAGGGGAGTTGCTCTTGCAGAGAGCTAGCACAGACACGACAGGCCGAATGGTCTCCTTTAGTGCTCTAACCAATCTAGGATTCGATGTTCTCCCTCCACTTGGACCCCTCCCTCTGGATTTTTGCCTTCTCTTGATCTTTTCATTGAGAACTGTCGGCGTGACATTAGCCGTCTCAATTTCTCTGCTCCTCTCACCCATTCTAATCTGTCTCTCTCTGAACTCACTGCACTCCGTTCTCTCAGGTCCAACCCCAACATTGTCATCAAACCCGCTGACAAGGGTGGTACTGTTGTTGTCTGGCGCATTGACCTCTACCTCGCGGAGGCTGAGCGTCAACTCGCAGACGTTTCCTCCTACCTCTCCCTGGACCATGACCCCACCACAGAACATCAAGCCATTGTTTCCAGGACTGTCACTGACCTCATCTCCTCAGGAGATCTTCCTCCCACAGCTTCCAACTTGATAGTCGCCCAACCTCGGACGGCCCGCTTCTACCTCCTACCCAAAATCCACAAACAGAACTGTCCTGGCAGACCGATCGTGTCAGCCTGTTCCTGCCCCACGGAACTCATTTCTCGTTATCTTGACTCCCTTCTCTCTCCCCTTGTCCAGTCCCTTCCCACCTACATCCGTGATTCCTCTGACACCTTACGTCACATCAACAATTTCCAGTTCCCTGGCCCCAACCGCTTCCTCTTCACCATGGATGTCCAATCCCTCTACACCTCCATCCCCCACCAGGATGGTCTGAGGGCCCTTAGCTTCTTCCTTGAACAGAGGCCCCAACAATCCCCATCCACCACTACTCTCCTCCGTCTGGCTGAACTTGTTCTCACACTGAACAATTTCTCCTTTAACTCCTCTCACTTCCTCCAAATAAAAGGTGTGGCTATGGGTACCCGCATGGGCCCCAGCTATGCCTGTCTCTTGATGGGGTATGTGGAACATTCCTTGTTCCAGTCCTACTCCGGCCCCCTCCCACAACTCTTTCTCCGGTACATCGATGATTACTTCGGTGCTGCTTCATGCTCTCGTCGGGACCTGGAAAAATTTATTAATTTTGCTTCCAATCTCCACCCCTCCATCATCTTCACATGGTCCATCTCTGACACTTCTCTTCCCTTCCTTGACCTCTCTGTCTCAATTTCTGATGATAGACTGTCCACCAATATCCATTACAAGCCTACCGACTCCCACAGCTACCTCGACTACAGCTCCTCACACCCCGCTTCCTGTAAAGACTCCATCCCATTCTCTCAGTTCCTTCGCCTCCGTCGCATCTGTTCTGATGACGCTACCTTCAAAAACAGCTCCTCTGACATGTCCTCCTTCTTCCTTAACCGAGGTTTTCCATCCACGGTCGTTGACAGGGCCCTCAACCGTGTCCGGCCCATATCCCGCGCATCCTCCCTCACGCCTTCTCCTCCTTCCCAGAAACATGATAGGGTCCCCCTTGTCCTCACTTATCACCCCACCAGCCTCCGCATTCAAAGGATCATCCTCCGCCATTTCCGCCAACTCCAGCATGATGCCACCACCAAACACATCTTCCCTTCACCCCCCTTGACGGCATTCCGTAGGGATCGTTCCCTCCGGGACACCCTGGTCCACTCCTCCATCACCCCCTACTCCTCAACCCCCACTTATGGCACCTCGCCATGCCCACGCAGAAGATGCAACACCTGCCCCTTCACTTCCTCTCTCCTCACCGTCCAAGGGCCCAAACACTCCTTTCAAGTGAAGCAGCATTTCACTTGCATTTCCCCTAACTTAGTCTACTGC
The DNA here is from genome assembly GCF_964194155.1 of Cetorhinus maximus. Classification (NCBI taxonomy): domain Eukaryota; kingdom Metazoa; phylum Chordata; class Chondrichthyes; order Lamniformes; family Cetorhinidae; genus Cetorhinus; species Cetorhinus maximus. The sequence goes on from NW_027596593.1 coordinate 115,510, forward strand.
ATTCGTTGCTCCCAATGCGGTCTCCTCTACATTGGAGAGACCAAACGCAAACTGGGCGACCGTTCTGCGGAACACCTGCGGTCTGTCCGCAAGAAAGACCCAAACCTCCCTGTCGCTTGCCATTTTAACACTCCACCCTGTTCTCTTGCCAACATGTCTGTCCTTGGCTTGCTGCATTGTTCCAGTGAAGCCCAACGCAAACTGGAGGAGCAGCACCTCATCTTCCGACTAGGCACTTTACAGCCCTCTGGGCTGAATATTGAATTCAACAACTTTAGATCTTAAACTCCCCCTCCCCCCATCCCCACCCCGTTTCTTTTCCCCCCCACCCGCTTTTTTTTCAATAATTTATATAGATTCTTCTTTCCCCACCTATTTCCATTATTTTTAAATCTAAAACTAAAACCTTTAGTCTTTCCACCCCACCCCCACTAGAGCTGTACTTTAAATATCCTGTTTTCCATTCTTAATTAGCACTTTTCTCAGACAAAGACCACCACCTTCAACACCTCTTTGACCCTTTTGTCTCTGACATCTTTTGATTATCTGCTCACACCACACCCTCAATGTGTCTCTTCCCCCCCCACCCCACCCACCTTAAACCAATTTATATTTCTCCCTTGTTGAAACTATGCTGCAGTTCTGCCGAAGGGCCATGAGGGCTCGAAACGTTGACTGATTTCTTCTCCACCGATGCTGCCAGACTTGCTGAGTTTTTCCAGGTAATTCTGTTTTTATTTTGTTTAGGATTCGATGTGTGCAGCTCTGCACAGTTGGTTGCTGCATTGTCACTCACTCCCTGCAAGACACGCAACTGCTTTCAAAAGCTTCTCCCACAGCAGCCTCTGACAGTGACGTCCATGTGGATAGGCACAACCCTCTCCCACCTGATTGGTGGAATACTGGCGATCTACATAACTCTGATGCAGTCTCACTGAAAAAGACAGAACAAAGGCAACTTCTGTAAATTAACCTTCTGTTCCAATTAGAAATCCCAGGAGAAATATGCCAACAGTAAAAGCATCAGTACTTATATATATATAAGCCTTTGAACGCTGTCAGTCTGCTTTAAAGGAGGGAAGGCATATGGCACTCGGGAAAGTCCAGGGGATTTGTGCCATCGCTTCTCGGCCTTTTGGCTAAGATCAAGTGTAGTATCCTTTTGGCTAAGATCAAGTGTAGTAGCCCCTCGGGCTGTACAGATCAAAATGAAAGGCTGTAAATGACTGTAATATTGTTTGTACTGAAGCACCTGGTGATACATTTTGTAAAAGTTTAACCTGGATTGTACCCTTGTAATGTTGTTTTTGAAATGGTTTTGAATGTGATTGAAGATTTTTATGAATAAAGATCTGTTCTTATCAGTTTAATATCTGATACGTCCCTTATCTGGGGACCATATATTAAATTGATTTTTGGAGCAGGGAGATGGAATAGGGGCTTGCTCCGTCCACTCCACGCATCGACCCGGTATTGCAGTATTTCTGGGAGTGGTGCACCACCCCTTTCCAGGGGATTTTCAATGCTAAAAATAGATTTCTTACAAACATCTGCTTTCTTTACTTTTCAACATGCACATCTTTCAAAACACAACTTTCTTTCTTTCTCATCGCTTCTCGGCCTTTTGGCTAAGATCAAGTGTTGCAGGAGCGACACCATGGTCCTGCCGTGGCAAGGTCGGGATGGAAGGGCGATAACCAATCGCAATCCGAATTCATACCGTGGGTTACCTATCACCGTCCGAGTCACGGTGAACCACAGCGACGAAGGAGGATCACCTATGGATCGGGGCTTCTTCACCAGGAGGATCCTGTTGAAGGCGTGCGGCTTCCAAGCTACGGAGATCTTCACCCTGCACGACTCCCGCAAAGGTGGTTATTTTGACGTCACGTTCAAGCAAGTGGCAGACTGCGTCCGGCCCCTGAGGGTGTTCGAGGAGAAGAGAGACCTGCCGGAGATGAAGATCCTGACGGCGGAGCCGCACTTTTCTCTGCCGTTGCAACGGGAACGTGAGGTGATGGTGCATGTGTACAACCCCTTCGTCCCTGTCGCCGACGTGGTCACCTTCCTCACCAGGTACTTCGATAAGGTGGGGAGCGGCACTGAGATTCGAGACGACTTGGGGATCTGGACAGGCAAACGCCTGTTTAAGGTCACGCTAAAGACCGATGGTAAGGGAGCCATTTTCCACCCTCCTTCCAGTTTCGCAATCGGGGGAAACCGTGGCTACCTGGTCTACGCTGGGCAACCCAAGCATTGCCGCTCATGCGGCAAGGCTGGTCATGTGGCGGCCAACTGCAGCGCCTCCCTCTGCAAGATCTGCAAACAGGAAGGGCACCAGACAAAAGACTGCAAACAGGCCAAGTGCTGCAACCTGTGTGGCGAGGCAAGTCACCTCTACAGGACCTGCCCCAAACGCTGCCGTACTTACGCACAGGCAGCCAAAGCCGACCACGGGGAAGCAGAAGAAATGTTCCGTGTCACTCCAACCACCAAGGCCCCCAGGGAGCTCAACGGGACAAAGGAGGACACAGAGAGAGACAAGGTGGAGAAAGAGATTGAGGCAACAGAGAGCCAATCAACAGCACCACCCCCTGAACCTTCCAGTCCTCAGGACAGCGAATCAATGGAGGAGGAGGCAGCAGTGGAAAAGCAGCAGGGGGAGTGGCGGACGGTGAAGAACAAGAAAAGTAAGAGGGAGCGAAGAAGAAGCAAAGGCGTTTCCCAGAGAAGCGGCAAGAGGCGTCTCCCATCCGACACGGATGACAAGGGCAGCAGCTCTTCGGATGAGGAAGTGCCAGAGCGGCACCGACAGAAGAGGCGGCAAAGCTCCAGGGCGTTGGAGGACGAGACACCCGAGCTCCAGAAAATTGGAGACAACAAGGAGACCAACGCACCCCAACTTTGCCTGCAACCTGAGGAGGCCAGTGCACCACAGCCCCTGGAATCTGGGAGCAGTGAGGCAATCATCGCACCCCAGCTCCAGGAAGCCGGGAACAGCAACCCCCCAGAGGGGGTGAGTTTTGGAGAAGCTTCTCCAGCAAAGGTCATCTCAAAATCCGCTCACTACGTGAACCTCCAGATGCCACTGGAGCAGAACACGGCCAAGGAGATCTACCTCAGCCCATCCAAAGTGAAGGAATTTGAGCTCACTACGGGTATGAAGGAGCAGACTAAAGGTCTGGGACTCTCAGAGACAGTGGGTTTGGTAGGAGAATAAATGCTTTAATATGGGTTTAAAGATTGTATCCATAAATGTGCGTAGCATTAAATCTACTACGCGATGTGTTGCGACCTTGGACTACCTAGCCAAGGTCAAAGCTGACCTGTTGTTTCTGCAGGAGTGTGCGATACCGCACCTCAGCTCCTACAGGCAATGGTCACGATGGTGGTCCCACGGGCCATCGATCTGGTCGGGCGGAAACGACTCTCGTTCCTCCGGCCTGGGTATTCTGCTGCGGGGAGGCAACTTCACCGTCTCCGAGGTCAAGGAGGTGGTGGGCGGGCGACTCCTGGTAGCAGACGTAATGTACAAGAACGCTCCACTCCGGTTAATTAACGTGTACGGCCCGGCACAAGGGGCTGAGCGGCTGGAGGTTTTTCAGCAGCTCCCACTGCTGCTGGCGACCTCCAGGCCGGTCATTCTGGGCGGGGACTTCAACTGCATCATCGATGCGGCTGGACGATCCGGCAGGGCCGGAAGCAGACTGGACGCTACGTCCAGATCCCTGATGGAAACAGTTAAGGATGCCAAGCTGCACGACGTCTTCAGCAACCCTGCAGACGGAGCGCAGCGTAGATACACCTGGTCGCGGCCAGACGGGTCCATTCGTTCCAGGATAGACTTCCTGTTTGTGTCCCGTGCATTCACAGTCAGATCCACCGACGTCAAGCCGGTGTTCTTCTCTGACCACTGCCTCCTACTGGCGGACTGCCACTTAGAGGAAGACCTGAGGGTGGGCAGGGGGGCATGGAAGCTAAATGTGCAACTGCTGACCCCAGAGAACATTGAGGAGCTCAAGAGGGATTACAAAGGTTGGAGAACCGTGAAACCCCTCTTTGAGTCCCTGACACACTGGTGGGAAGTGATCAAGGGAAGCATCAAGAGGTTTTTCATCCTCAAAGGCACCCAGAAAGCTAGAAAGGAACAGAGGGAAATGTCCCGACTCCAGGAAAAGATGCAGAATCTGCTCCGGCTGCAGTCGATGGGGGTCGATGTCAAGGAGGAGCTCCAAGAGGTGAAGGGCCAGCAAGCCTCGCACTTTGCCTCGGAGGCCTCCAAGATCATCTTCCGTTCCAGAGTCCGCTCCGTGGAGCAGGATGAGACGTGCTCACGTTTCTTCTTCCAAAAGGTACACAGAGAGCGCTCTGTGATCAGCAGCCTGAAGGAAGAAGACGGCTCAGTAAAGTCATCACGGTCCGACATTCTGAGGATCAGCAAATCCTTTTATGCCGGACTGTATGACGTGAAGCCCACGGACAGCACGGCCTCCCAGTCCTTCCTGTCCTCTATCACGGAGGTCCTAGACCACAGTACGCGGGAGAGCCTAGACAAACCGCTAACTCCTGACGAACTGACTAAGGCCCTCGAGTCCTTCGAGAAGAGTAAAACCCCCGGAAGCGACGGCCTGCCGGCGGAGTTGTATTCGGCTCTGTGGGACTTGATCGGCCCAGACCTGCTAGAAGTGTACGAGAGTATGCTCCTGGCCGGCAGCATGTCAGAATCCATGAGGAAAGGCATCATCACCCTCATCTACAAGCACAAGGGGGAAAGGGAGGAAATTAGAAATTGGCGACCCATTTCACTGTTGAATATGGACTATAAGATTCTGTCCAAGGTCATCGCCAACCGGGTCAAATCCGCTCTGGAATTGGTGATTCACCCTGACCAGACCTGCTCTGTGCCAGGCAGGAAGATCTCTGACAGCCTGGCGCTGCTCAGGGATACGATTGCCTATGTACAGGACAGGGGTGTGGATACCTGCCTCATCAGCTTGGATCAGGAGAAGGCCTTTGACAGAATATCGCACACCTACATGGGGGATGTGCTCTCCAAAATGGGGTTTGGGGAGGGAATTCGAAATTGGATCCAACTGCTCTACACTAACATCAGTAGCGCAGTCTCAATCAATGGGTGGGAAACAGATAGCTTTCCGATTAAATCTGGAGTCAGGCAGGGCTGCCCTCTCTCGCCTGTCCTTTTTGTGTGCTGCATAGAACCCTTTGCCGAGTCCATCAGGAAGGATCCGGGCATAAGAGGAGTGACGATCCCAGGCAGTGGAGGCACTCAGGTAAAAGCCTCCCTGTACATGGACGACGTCGCCGTCTTCTGCTCGGATCCGCTGTCGGTGCGCAGACTGATGCACGTCTGCGACCAGTTCGAACTGGCCTCGGGAGCCAAGGTAAATCGTGGGAAGAGCGAGGCCATGTTCTTTGGGAAGTGGGCTGACCGATCCTTTGTCCCCTTCACTGTCAGGGCTGACGGCCTGAAGGTGCTGGGGATATGGTTCGGAGGGACCGGGGCATGCGTTAGAAACTGGAAGGAGCGAGTGGCTATGGTGAAAAGGAAACTGGGCATGTGGGAGCGACGCTCCCTCTCCATTGCGGGTAAGAACCTGGTCATCAGGTGTGAGGTACTCTCGCTGTTGCTGTACGTGGCGCAGGTCTGGCCCATTCCACACTCCTGCGCGATGGCGATCACCCGAGCCATCTTCCGCTTTATCTGGAGGTCGAAAATGGATCGTGTCTGCAGGGACGCGATGTACAAGCCTCTAGATAAAGGGGGAAAAAACGTGCCCAACATCGCCCTCATACTGATGGCCACCTTTGTGTGCGGCTGCATCAAGCGGTGCGTAGACCCTCAGTACGCAAACACCAAGTGTCACTACGTGCTGAGGTTCTACCTGTCCCCGGTGTTGCGAAGGATGGGTCTGGCCACGCTGCCGCGGAACGCTCCAAGTAGTTGGACCGTGCCGTACCACCTGTCCCTGGTGGAAAAATTTATGCAGAAAAACACCTTTGACCACAAGTCCATCAGGCAGTGGTCAGCACGTAACGTCCTAGAGGCCCTGAGGGATAAGGAGAGGGTGGACCCTGTGGGATGGTTCCCCGAGCAGACTGTCAAAGTCATTTGGCAGAATGCCTCATCGCCAGAACTTTCCAACAAGCACCAAGACGTAGCTTGGCTGGTGGTGAGAAAGGCCCTCCCCGTCAGATCCTTCCTACACGCCAGGAGTCTCACCCCCTCTGCACGATGCCCTCGAGGTGGCTGTGGTGGGGAAGAGACCGTTGTTCACCTCCTTGTGGATTGTGCCTTTGCAAAGAAAGTCTGGAGAGAGATGCAGTGGTTGCTGTCGAGGTTCATCCCGAGCAGTTCTGTGACACAGGACTCTGTGCTCTACGGGCTGTTCCCAGGGACACACACCGAGACAAACATCAACTGCAGCTGGAGGATCATCAACTCGGTGAAAGACGCGCTTTGGTCTGCCCGAAACTTGTTGGTCTTCCAGCACAAAGATTTGTCCCCGACCGATTGTTGCGGACTGGCACAATCCAAAGTCCAGGACTACGTGCTGAGGGACGCACTAAAGCTTGGGGCAGCTGCCGCAAAGGCGCAATGGGGAAGGGTCGCTGTCTAAGACCTTTCTACCACAGCGCACCGAGAGACTGGGAACTGTTTAGAGCCCCTCGGGCTGTACAGATCAAAATGAAAGGCTGTAAATGACTGTAATATTGTTTGTACTGATGCACCTGGTGATACATTTTGTAAAAGTTTAACCTGGATTGTACCCTTGTAATGTTGTTTTTGAAATGGTTTTGAATGTGATTGAAGTTTTTTATGAATAAAGTATATTTTTACAATAAAAAAAAAAAAAAAAAAATCTGTTCTTATCAGTTTAATATCTGATACGTCCCTTATCTGGGGACCATATATTAAATTGATTTTTGGAGCAGGGAGATGGAATAGGGGCTTGCTCCGTCCACTCCACGCATCGACCCGGTATTGCAGTATTTCTGGGAGTGGTGCACCACCCCTTTCCAGGGGATTTTCAATGCTAAAAATAGATTTCTTACAAACATCTGCTTTCTTTACTTTTCAACATGCACATCTTTCAAAACACAACTTTCTTTCTTTCTCATCGCTTCTCGGCCTTTTGGCTAAGATCAAGTGTTGCAGGAGCGACACCATGGTCCTGCCGTGGCAAGGTCGGGATGGAAGGGCGATAACCAATCGCAATCCGAATTCATACCGTGGGTTACCTATCACCGTCCGAGTCACGGTGAACCACAGCGACGAAGGAGGATCACCTATGGATCGGGGCTTCTTCACCAGGAGGATCCTGTTGAAGGCGTGCGGCTTCCAAGCTACGGAGATCTTCACCCTGCACGACTCCCGCAAAGGTGGTTATTTTGACGTCACGTTCAAGCAAGTGGCAGACTGCGTCCGGCCCCTGAGGGTGTTCGAGGAGAAGAGAGACCTGCCGGAGATGAAGATCCTGACGGCGGAGCCGCACTTTTCTCTGCCGTTGCAACGGGAACGTGAGGTGATGGTGCATGTGTACAACCCCTTCGTCCCTGTCGCCGACGTGGTCACCTTCCTCACCAGGTACTTCGATAAGGTGGGGAGCGGCACTGAGATTCGAGACGACTTGGGGATCTGGACAGGCAAACGCCTGTTTAAGGTCACGCTAAAGACCGATGGTAAGGGAGCCATTTTCCACCCTCCTTCCAGTTTCGCAATCGGGGGAAACCGTGGCTACCTGGTCTACGCTGGGCAACCCAAGCATTGCCGCTCATGCGGCAAGGCTGGTCATGTGGCGGCCAACTGCAGCGCCTCCCTCTGCAAGATCTGCAAACAGGAAGGGCACCAGACAAAAGACTGCAAACAGGCCAAGTGCTGCAACCTGTGTGGCGAGGCAAGTCACCTCTACAGGACCTGCCCCAAACGCTGCCGTACTTACGCACAGGCAGCCAAAGCCGACCACGGGGAAGCAGAAGAAATGTTCCGTGTCACTCCAACCACCAAGGCCCCCAGGGAGCTCAACGGGACAAAGGAGGACACAGAGAGAGACAAGGTGGAGAAAGAGATTGAGGCAACAGAGAGCCAATCAACAGCACCACCCCCTGAACCTTCCAGTCCTCAGGACAGCGAATCAATGGAGGAGGAGGCAGCAGTGGAAAAGCAGCAGGGGGAGTGGCGGACGGTGAAGAACAAGAAAAGTAAGAGGGAGCGAAGAAGAAGCAAAGGCGTTTCCCAGAGAAGCGGCAAGAGGCGTCTCCCATCCGACACGGATGACAAGGGCAGCAGCTCTTCGGATGAGGAAGTGCCAGAGCGGCACCGACAGAAGAGGCGGCAAAGCTCCAGGGCGTTGGAGGACGAGACACCCGAGCTCCAGAAAATTGGAGACAACAAGGAGACCAACGCACCCCAACTTTGCCTGCAACCTGAGGAGGCCAGTGCACCACAGCCCCTGGAATCTGGGAGCAGTGAGGCAATCATCGCACCCCAGCTCCAGGAAGCCGGGAACAGCAACCCCCCAGAGGGGGTGAGTTTTGGAGAAGCTTCTCCAGCAAAGGTCATCTCAAAATCCGCTCACTACGTGAACCTCCAGATGCCACTGGAGCAGAACACGGCCAAGGAGATCTACCTCAGCCCATCCAAAGTGAAGGAATTTGAGCTCACTACGGGTATGAAGGAGCAGACTAAAGGTCTGGGACTCTCAGAGACAGTGGGTTTGGTAGGAGAATAAATGCTTTAATATGGGTTTAAAGATTGTATCCATAAATGTGCGTAGCATTAAATCTACTACGCGATGTGTTGCGACCTTGGACTACCTAGCCAAGGTCAAAGCTGACCTGTTGTTTCTGCAGGAGTGTGCGATACCGCACCTCAGCTCCTACAGGCAATGGTCACGATGGTGGTCCCACGGGCCATCGATCTGGTCGGGCGGAAACGACTCTCGTTCCTCCGGCCTGGGTATTCTGCTGCGGGGAGGCAACTTCACCGTCTCCGAGGTCAAGGAGGTGGTGGGCGGGCGACTCCTGGTAGCAGACGTAATGTACAAGAACGCTCCACTCCGGTTAATTAACGTGTACGGCCCGGCACAAAGGGCTGAGCGGCTGGAGGTTTTTCAGCAGCTCCCACTGCTGCTGGCGACCTCCAGGCCGGTCATTCTGGGCGGGGACTTCAACTGCATCATCGATGCGGCTGGACGATCCGGCAGGGCCGGAAGCAGATTGGACGCTACGTCCAGATCCCTGATGGAAACAGTTAAGGATGCCAAGCTGCACGACGTCTTCAGCAACCCTGCAGACGGAGCGCAGCGTAGATACACCTGGTCGCGGCCAGACGGGTCCATTCGTTCCAGGATAGACTTCCTGTTTGTGTCCCGTGCATTCACAGTCAGATCCACCGAGGTCAAGCCGGTGTTCTTCTCTGACCACTGCCTCCTACTGGCGGACTGCCACTTGGAGGAAGACCTGAGGGTGGGCAGGGGGGCATGGAAGCTAAATGTGCAACTGCTGACCCCAGAGAACATTGAGGAGCTCAAGAGGGATTACAAAGGTTGGAGAACCGTGAAACCCCTCTTTGAGTCCCTGACACACTGGTGGGAAGTGATCAAGGGAAGCATCAAGAGGTTTTTCATCCTCAAAGGCACCCAGAAAGCTAGAAAGGAACAGAGGGAAATGTCCCGACTCCAGGAAAAGATGCAGAATCTGCTCCGGCTGCAGTCGATGGGGGTCGATGTCAAGGAGGAGCTCCAAGAGGTGAAGGGCCAGCAAGCCTCGCACTTTGCCTCGGAGGCCTCCAAGATCATCTTCCGTTCCAGAGTCCGCTCCGTGGAGCAGGATGAGACGTGCTCACGTTTCTTCTTCCAAAAGGTACACAGAGAGCGCTCTGTGATCAGCAGCCTGAAGGAAGAAGACGGCTCAGTAATGTCATCACGGTCCGACATTCTGAGGATCAGCAAATCCTTTTATGCCGGACTGTATGACGTGAAGCCCACGGACAGCACGGCCTCCCAGTCCTTCCTGTCCTCTATCACGGAGGTCCTAGACCACAGTACGCGGGAGAGCCTAGACAAACCGCTAACTCCTGACGAACTGACTAAGGCCCTCGAGTCCTTCGAGAAGAGTAAAACCCCCGGAAGCGACGGCCTGCCGGCGGAGTTGTATTCGGCTCTGTGGGACTTGATCGGCCCAGACCTGCTAGAAGTGTACGAGAGTATGCTCCTGGCCGGCAGCATGTCAGAATCCATGAGGAAAGGCATCATCACCCTCATCTACAAGCACAAGGGGGAAAGGGAGGAAATTAGAAATTGGCGACCCATTTCACTGTTGAATATGGACTATAAGATTCTGTCCAAGGTCATCGCCAACCGGGTCAAATCCGCTCTGGAATTGGTGATTCACCCTGACCAGACCTGCTCTGTGCCAGGCAGGAAGATCTCTGACAGCCTGGCGCTGCTCAGGGATACGATTGCCTATGTACAGGACAGGGGTGTGGATACCTGCCTCATCAGCTTGGATCAGGAGAAGGCCTTTGACAGAATATCGCACACCTACATGGGGGATGTGCTCTCCAAAATGGGCTTTGGGGAGGGAATTCGAAATTGGATCCAACTGCTCTACACTAACATCAGTAGCGCAGTCTCAATCAATGGGTGGGAAACAGATAGCTTTCCGATTAAATCTGGAGTCAGGCAGGGCCGCCCTCTCTCGCCTGTCCTTTTTGTGTGCTGCATAGAACCCTTTGCCGAGTCCATCAGGAAGGATCCGGGCATAAGAGGAGTGACGATCCCAGGCAGTGGAGGCACTCAGGTAAAAGCCTCCCTGTACATGGACGACGTCGCCGTCTTCTGCTCGGATCCGCTGTCGGTGCGCAGACTGATGCACGTCTGCGACCAGTTCGAACTGGCCTCGGGAGCCAAGGTAAATCGTGGGAAGAGCGAGGCCATGTTCTTTGGGAAGTGGGCTGACCGATCCTTTGTCCCCTTCACTGTCAGGGCTGACGGCCTGAAGGTGCTGGGGATATGGTTCGGAGGGACCGGGGCATGCGTTAGAAACTGGAAGGAGCGAGTGGCTATGGTGAAAAGGAAACTGGGCATGTGGGAGCGACGCTCCCTCTCCATTGCGGGTAAGAACCTGGTCATCAGGTGTGAGGTACTCTCGCTGTTGCTGTACGTGGCGCAGGTCTGGCCCATTCCACACTCCTGCGCGATGGCGATCACTCGAGCCATCTTCCGCTTTATCTGGAGGTCGAAAATGGATCGTGTCTGCAGGGACGCGATGTACAAGCCTCTAGATAAAGGGGGAAAAAACGTGCCCAACATCGCCCTCATACTGATGGCCACCTTTGTGTGCGGCTGCATCAAGCGGTGCGTAGACCCTCAGTACGCAAACACCAAGTGTCACTACGTGCTGAGGTTCTACCTGTCCCCGGTGTTGCGAAGGATGGGTCTGGCCACGCTGCCGCGGAACGCTCCAAGTAGTTGGACCGTGCCGTACCACCTGTCCCTGGTGGAAAAATTTATGCAGAAAAACACCTTTGACCACAAGTCCATCAGGCAGTGGTCAGCACGTAACGTCCTAGAGGCCCTGAGGGATAAGGAGAGGGTGGACCCTGTGGGATGGTTCCCCGAGCAGACTGTCAAAGTCATTTGGCAGAATGCCTCATCGCCAGAACTTTCCAACAAGCACCAAGACGTAGCTTGGCTGGTGGTGAGAAAGGCCCTCCCCGTCAGATCCTTCCTACACGCCAGGAGTCTCACCCCCTCTGCACGATGCCCTCGAGGTGGCTGTGGTGGGGAAGAGACCGTTGTTCACCTCCTTGTGGATTGTGCCTTTGCAAAGAAAGTCTGGAGAGAGATGCAGTGGTTGCTGTCGAGGTTCATCCCGAGCAGTTCTGTGACACAGGACTCTGTGCTCTACGGGCTGTTCCCAGGGACACACACCGAGACAAACATCAACTGCAGCTGGAGGATCATCAACTCGGTGAAAGACGCGCTTTGGTCTGCCCGAAACTTGTTGGTCTTCCAGCAAAAAGATTTGTCCCCGACCGATTGTTGCGGACTGGCACAATCCAAAGTCCAGGACTACGTGCTGAGGGACGCACTAAAGCTTGGGGCAGCTGCCGCAAAGGCGCAATGGGGAAGGGTCGCTGTCTAAGACCTTTCTACCACAGCGCACCGAGAGACTGGGAACTGTTTAGAGCCCCTCGGGCTGTACAGATCAAAATGAAAGGCTGTAAATGACTGTAATATTGTTTGTACTGATGCACCTGGTGATACATTTTGTAAAAGTTTAACCTGGATTGTACCCTTGTAATGTTGTTTTTGAAATGGTTTTGAATGTGATTGAAGATTTTTATGAATAAAGTATATTTTTACAAAAAAAAAAAAAAAATCTGTTCTTATCAGTTTAATATCTGATACGTCCCTTATCTGGGGACCATATATTAAATTGATTTTTGGAGCAGGGAGATGGAATAGGGGCTTGCTCCGTCCACTCCACGCATCGACCCGGTATTGCAGTATTTCTGGGAGTGGTGCACCACCCCTTTCCAGGGGATTTTCAATGCTAAAAATAGATTTCTTACAAACATCTGCTTTCTTTACTTTTCAACATGCACATCTTTCAAAACACAACTTTCTTTCTTTCTCATCGCTTCTCGGCCTTTTGGCTAAGATCAAGTGTTGCAGGAGCGACACCATGGTCCTGCCGTGGCAAGGTCGGGATGGAAGGGCGATAACCAATCGCAATCCGAATTCATACCGTGGGTTACCTATCACCGTCCGAGTCACGGTGAACCACAGCGACGAAGGAGGATCACCTATGGATCGGGGCTTCTTCACCAGGAGGATCCTGTTGAAGGCGTGCGGCTTCCAAGCTACGGAGATCTTCACCCTGCACGACTCCCGCAAAGGTGGTTATTTTGACGTCACGTTCAAGCAAGTGGCAGACTGCGTCCGGCCCCTGAGGGTGTTCGAGGAGAAGAGAGACCTGCCGGAGATGAAGATCCTGACGGCGGAGCCGCACTTTTCTCTGCCGTTGCAACGGGAACGTGAGGTGATGGTGCATGTGTACAACCCCTTCGTCCCTGTCGCCGACGTGGTCACCTTCCTCACCAGGTACTTCGATAAGGTGGGGAGCGGCACTGAGATTCGAGACGACTTGGGGATCTGGACAGGCAAACGCCTGTTTAAGGTCACGCTAAAGACCGATGGTAAGGGAGCCATTTTCCACCCTCCTTCCAGTTTCGCAATCGGGGGAAACCGTGGCTACCTGGTCTACGCTGGGCAACCCAAGCATTGCCGCTCATGCGGCAAGGCTGGTCATGTGGCGGCCAACTGCAGCGCCTCCCTCTGCAAGATCTGCAAACAGGAAGGGCACCAGACAAAAGACTGCAAACAGGCCAAGTGCTGCAACCTGTGTGGCGAGGCAAGTCACCTCTACAGGACCTGCCCCAAACGCTGCCGTACTTACGCACAGGCAGCCAAAGCCGACCACGGGGAAGCAGAAGAAATGTTCCGTGTCACTCCAACCACCAAGGCCCCCAGGGAGCTCAACGGGACAAAGGAGGACACAGAGAGAGACAAGGTGGAGAAAGAGATTGAGGCAACAGAGAGCCAATCAACAGCACCACCCCCTGAACCTTCCAGTCCTCAGGACAGCGAATCAATGGAGGAGGAGGCAGCAGTGGAAAAGCAGCAGGGGGAGTGGCGGACGGTGAAGAACAAGAAAAGTAAGAGGGAGCGAAGAAGAAGCAAAGGCGTTTCCCAGAGAAGCGGCAAGAGGCGTCTCCCATCCGACACGGATGACAAGGGCAGCAGCTCTTCGGATGAGGAAGTGCCAGAGCGGCACCGACAGAAGAGGCGGCAAAGCTCCAGGGCGTTGGAGGACGAGACACCCGAGCTCCAGAAAATTGGAGACAACAAGGAGACCAACGCACCCCAACTTTGCCTGCAACCTGAGGAGGCCAGTGCACCACAGCCCCTGGAATCTGGGAGCAGTGAGGCAATCATCGCACCCCAGCTCCAGGAAGCCGGGAACAGCAACCCCCCAGAGGGGGTGAGTTTTGGAGAAGCTTCTCCAGCAAAGGTCATCTCAAAATCCGCTCACTACGTGAACCTCCAGATGCCACTGGAGCAGAACACGGCCAAGGAGATCTACCTCAGCCCATCCAAAGTGAAGGAATTTGAGCTCACTACGGGTATGAAGGAGCAGACTAAAGGTCTGGGACTCTCAGAGACAGTGGGTTTGGTAGGAGAATAAATGCTTTAATATGGGTTTAAAGATTGTATCCATAAATGTGCGTAGCATTAAATCTACTACGCGATGTGTTGCGACCTTGGACTACCTAGCCAAGGTCAAAGCTGACCTGTTGTTTCTGCAGGAGTGTGCGATACCGCACCTCAGCTCCTACAGGCAATGGTCACGATGGTGGTCCCACGGGCCATCGATCTGGTCGGGCGGAAACGACTCTCGTTCCTCCGGCCTGGGTATTCTGCTGCGGGGAGGCAACTTCACCGTCTCCGAGGTCAAGGAGGTGGTGGGCGGGCGACTCCTGGTAGCAGACGTAATGTACAAGAACGCTCCACTCCGGTTAATTAACGTGTACGGCCCGGCACAAAGGGCTGAGCGGCTGGAGGTTTTTCAGCAGCTCCCACTGCTGCTGGCGACCTCCAGGCCGGTCATTCTGGGCGGGGACTTCAACTGCATCATCGATGCGGCTGGACGATCCGGCAGGGCCGGAAGCAGATTGGACGCTACGTCCAGATCCCTGATGGAAACAGTTAAGGATGCCAAGCTGCACGACGTCTTCAGCAACCCTGCAGACGGAGCGCAGCGTAGATACACCTGGTCGCGGCCAGACGGGTCCATTCGTTCCAGGATAGACTTCCTGTTTGTGTCCCGTGCATTCACAGTCAGATCCACCGAGGTCAAGCCGGTGTTCTTCTCTGACCACTGCCTCCTACTGGCGGACTGCCACTTGGAGGAAGACCTGAGGGTGGGCAGGGGGGCATGGAAGCTAAATGTGCAACTGCTGACCCCAGAGAACATTGAGGAGCTCAAGAGGGATTACAAAGGTTGGAGAACCGTGAAACCCCTCTTTGAGTCCCTGACACACTGGTGGGAAGTGATCAAGGGAAGCATCAAGAGGTTTTTCATCCTCAAAGGCACCCAGAAAGCTAGAAAGGAACAGAGGGAAATGTCCCGACTCCAGGAAAAGATGCAGAATCTGCTCCGGCTGCAGTCGATGGGGGTCGATGTCAAGGAGGAGCTCCAAGAGGTGAAGGGCCAGCAAGCCTCACACTTTGCCTCGGAGGCCTCCAAGATCATCTTCCGTTCCAGAGTCCGCTCCGTGGAGCAGGATGAGACGTGCTCACGTTTCTTCTTCCAAAAGGTACACAGAGAGCGCTCTGTGATCAGCAGCCTGAAGGAAGAAGACGGCTCAGTAAAGTCATCACGGTCCGACATTCTGAGGATCAGCAAATCCTTTTATGCCGGACTGTATGACGTGAAGCCCACGGACAGCACGGCCTCCCAGTCCTTCCTGTCCTCTATCACGGAGGTCTTAGACCACAGTACGCGGGAGAGCCTAGACAAACCGCTAACTCCTGACGAACTGACTAAGGCCCTCGAGTCCTTCGAGAAGAGTAAAACCCCCGGAAGCGACGGCCTGCCGGCGGAGTTGTATTCGGCTCTGTGGGACTTGATCGGCCCAGACCTGCTAGAAGTGTACGAGAGTATGCTCCTGGCCGGCAGCATGTCAGAATCCATGAGGAAAGGCATCATCACCCTCATCTACAAGCACAAGGGGGAAAGGGAGGAAATTAGAAATTGGCGACCCATTTCACTGTTGAATGTGGACTATAAGATTCTGTCCAAGGTCATCGCCAACCGGGTCAAATCCGCCCTGGAATTGGTGATTCACCCTGACCAGACCTGCTCTGTGCCAGGCAGGAAGATCTCTGACAGCCTGGCGCTGCTCAGGGATACGATTGCCTATGTACAGGACAGGGGTGTGGATACCTGCCTCATCAGCTTGGATCAGGAGAAGGCCTTTGACAGAATATCGCACACCTACATGGGGGATGTGCTCTCCAAAATGGGCTTTGGGGAGGGAATTCGAAATTGGATCCAACTGCTCTACACTAACATCAGTAGCGCAGTCTCAATCAATGGGTGGGAAACAGATAGCTTTCCGATTAAATCTGGAGTCAGGCAGGGCTGTCCTCTCTCGCCTGTCCTTTTCGTGTGCTGCATAGAACCCTTTGCCGAGTCCATCAGGAAGGATCCGGGCATAAGAGGAGTGACGATCCCAGGCAGTGGAGGCACTCAGGTAAAAGCCTCCCTGTACATGGACGACGTCGCCGTCTTCTGCTCGGATCCGCTGTCGGTGCGCAGACTGATGCACGTCTGCGACCAGTTCGAACTGGCCTCGGGAGCCAAGGTAAATCGTGGGAAGAGCGAGGCCATGTTCTTTGGGAAGTGGGCTGACCGATCCTTTGTCCCCTTCACTGTCAGGGCTGACGGCCTGAAGGTGCTGGGGATATGGTTCGGAGGGACCGGGGCATGCGTTAGAAACTGGAAGGAGCGAGTGGCTATGGTGAAAAGGAAACTGGGCATGTGGGAGCGACGCTCCCTCTCCATTGCGGGTAAGAACCTGGTCATCAGGTGTGAGGTACTCTCGCTGTTGCTGTACGTGGCGCAGGTCTGGCCCATTCCCCACTCCTGCGCGATGGCGATCACTCGAGCCATCTTCCGCTTTATCTGGAGGTCGAAAATGGATCGTGTCTGCAGGGACGCGATGTACAAGCCTCTAGATAAAGGGGGAAAAAACGTGCCCAACATCGCCCTCATCCTGATGGCCACCTTTGTGTGCGGCTGCATCAAGCGGTGCGTAGACCCTCAGTACGCAAACACCAAGTGTCACTACGTGCTGAGGTTCTACCTGTCCCCGGTGTTGCGAAGGATGGGTCTGGCCACGCTGCCGCGGAACGCTCCAAGTAGTTGGACCGTGCCGTACCACCTGTCCCTGGTGGAAAAATTTATGCAGAAAAACACCTTTGACCACAAGTCCATCAGGCAGTGGTCAGCACGTAACGTCCTTGAGGCCCTGAGGGATAAGGAGAGGGTGGACCCTGTGGGATGGTTCCCCGAGCAGACTGTCAAAGTCATTTGGCAGAATGCCTCATCGCCAGAACTTTCCAACAAGCACCAAGACGTAGCTTGGCTGGTGGTGAGAAAGGCCCTCCCCGTCAGATCCTTCCTACACGCCAGGAGTCTCACCCCCTCTGCACGATGCCCTCGAGGTGGCTGTGGTGGGGAAGAGACCGTTGTTCACCTCCTTGTGGATTGTGCCTTTGCAAAGAAAGTCTGGAGAGAGATGCAGTGGTTGCTGTCGAGGTTCATCCCGAGCAGTTCTGTGACACAGGACTCTGTGCTCTACGGGCTGTTCCCAGGGACACACACCGAGACAAACATCAACTGCAGCTGGAGGATCATCAACTCGGTGAAAGACGCGCTTTGGTCTGCCCGAAACTTGTTGGTCTTCCAGCACAAAGAGTTGTCCCCGACCGATTGTTGCGGACTGGCACAATCCAAAGTCCAGGACTACGTGCTGAGGGACGCACTAAAGCTTGGGGCAGCTGCCGCAAAGGCGCAATGGGGAAGGGTCGCTGTCTAAGACCTTTCTACCACAGCGCACCGAGAGACTGGGAACTGTTTAGAGCCCCTCGGGCTGTACAGATCAAAATGAAAGGCTGTAAATGACTGTAATATTGTTTGTACTGATGCACCTGGTGATACATTTTGTAAAAGTTTAACCTGGATTGTACCCTTGTAATGTTGTTTTTGAAATGGTTTTGAATGTGATTGAAGATTTTTATGAATAAAGTATATTTTTACAAAAAAAAAAATCTGTTCTTATCAGGGAGCCATTTTCCACCCTCCTTCCAGTTTCGCAATCGGGGGAAACCGTGGCTACCTGGTCTACGCTGGGCAACCCAAGCATTGTCGCTCATGCGGCAAGGCTGGTCATGTGGCGGCCAACTGCAGCGCCTCCCTCTGCAAGATCTGCAAACAGGAAGGGCACCAGACAAAAGACTGCAAACAGGCCAAGTGCTGCAACCTGTGTGGCGAGGCAAGTCACCTCTACAGGACCTGCCCCAAACGCTGCCGTACTTACGCACAGGCAGCCAAAGCCGACCACGGGGAAGCAGAAGAAATGTTCCGTGTCACTCCAACCACCAAGGCCCCCAGGGAGCTCAACGGGACAAAGGAGGACACAGAGAGAGACAAGGTGGAGAAAGAGATTGAGGCAACAGAGAGCCAATCAACAGCACCACCCCCTGAACCTTCCAGTCCTCAGGACAGCGAATCAATGGAGGAGGAGGCAGCAGTGGAAAAGCAGCAGGGGGAGTGGCGGACGGTGAAGAACAAGAAAAGTAAGAGGGAGCGAAGAAGAAGCAAAGGCGTTTCCCAGAGAAGCGGCAAGAGGCGTCTCCCATCCGACACGGATGACAAGGGCAGCAGCTCTTCGGATGAGGAAGTGCCAGAGCGGCACCGACAGAAGAGGCGGCAAAGCTCCAGGGCGTTGGAGGACGAGACACCCGAGCTCCAGAAAATTGGAGACAACAAGGAGACCAACGCACCCCAACTTTGCCTGCAACCTGAGGAGGCCAGTGCACCACAGCCCCTGGAATCTGGGAGCAGTGAGGCAATCATCGCACCCCAGCTCCAGGAAGCCGGGAACAGCAACCCCCCAGAGGGGGTGAGTTTTGGAGAAGCTTCTCCAGCAAAGGTCATCTCAAAATCCGCTCACTACGTGAACCTCCAGATGCCACTGGAGCAGAACACGGCCAAGGAGATCTACCTCAGCCCATCCAAAGTGAAGGAATTTGAGCTCACTACGGGTATGAAGGAGCAGACTAAAGGTCTGGGACTCTCAGAGACAGTGGGTTTGGTAGGAGAATAAATGCTTTAATATGGGTTTAAAGATTGTATCCATAAATGTGCGTAGCATTAAATCTACTACGCGATGTGTTGCGACCTTGGACTACCTAGCCAAGGTCAAAGCTGACCTGTTGTTTCTGCAGGAGTGTGCGATACCGCACCTCAGCTCCTACAGGCAATGGTCACGATGGTGGTCCCACGGGCCATCGATCTGGTCGGGCGGAAACGACTCTCGTTCCTCCGGCCTGGGTATTCTGCTGCGGGGAGGCAACTTCACCGTCTCCGAGGTCAAGGAGGTGGTGGGCGGGCGACTCCTGGTAGCAGACGTAATGTACAAGAACGCTCCACTCCGGTTAATTAACGTGTACGGCCCGGCACAAGGGGCTGAGCGGCTGGAGGTTTTTCAGCAGCTCCCACTGCTGCTGGCGACCTCCAGGCCGGTCATTCTGGGCGGGGACTTCAACTGCATCATCGATGCGGCTGGACGATCCGGCAGGGCCGGAAGCAGATTGGACGCTACGTCCAGATCCCTGATGGAAACAGTGAAGGATGCCAAGCTGCACGACGTCTTCAGCAACCCTGCAGACGGAGCGCAGCGTAGATACACCTGGTCGCGGCCAGACGGGTCCATTCGTTCCAGGATAGACTTCCTGTTTGTGTCCCGTGCATTCACAGTCAGATCCACCGACGTCAAGCCGGTGTTCTTCTCTGACCACTGCCTCCTACTGGCGGACTGCCACTTGGAGGAAGACCTGAGGGTGGGCAGGGGGGCATGGAAGCTAAATGTGCAACTGCTGACCCCAGAGAACATTGAGGAGCTCAAGAGGGATTACAAAGGTTGGAGAACCGTGAAACCCCTCTTTGAGTCCCTGACACACTGGTGGGAAGTGATCAAGGGAAGCATCAAGAGGTTTTTCATCCTCAAAGGCACCCAGAAAGCTAGAAAGGAACAGAGGGAAATGTCCCGACTCCAGGAAAAGATGCAGAATCTGCTCCGGCTGCGGTCGATGGGGGTCGATGTCAAGGAGGAGCTCCAAGAGGTGAAGGGCCAGCAAGCCTCGCACTTTGCCTCGGAGGCCTCCAAGATCATCTTCCGTTCCAGAGTCCGCTCCGTGGAGCAGGATGAGACGTGCTCACGTTTCTTCTTCCAAAAGGTACACAGAGAGCGCTCTGTGATCAGCAGCCTGAAGGAAGAAGACGGCTCAGTAAAGTCATCACGGTCCGACATTCTGAGGATCAGCAAATCCTTTTATGCCGGACTGTATGACGTGAAGCCCACGGACAGCACGGCCTCCCAGTCCTTCCTGTCCTCTATCACGGAGGTCCTAGACCACAGTACGCGGGAGAGCCTAGACAAACCGCTAACTCCTGACGAACTGACTAAGGCCCTCGAGTCCTTCGAGAAGAGTAAAACCCCCGGAAGCGACGGCCTGCCGGCGGAGTTGTATTCGGCTCTGTGGGACTTGATCGGCCCAGACCTGCTAGAAGTGTACGAGAGTATGCTCCTGGCCGGCAGCATGTCAGAATCCATGAGGAAAGGCATCATCACCCTCATCTACAAGCACAAGGGGGAAAGGGAGGAAATTAGAAATTGGCGACCCATTTCACTGTTGAATATGGACTATAAGATTCTGTCCAAGGTCATCGCCAACCGGGTCAAATCCGCTCTGGAATTGGTGATTCACCCTGACCAGACCTGCTCTGTGCCAGGCAGGAAGATCTCTGACAGCCTGGCGCTGCTCAGGGATACGATTGCCTATGTACAGGACAGGGGTGTGGATACCTGCCTCATCAGCTTGGATCAGGAGAAGGCCTTTGACAGAATATCGCACACCTACATGGGGGATGTGCTCTCCAAAATGGGGTTTGGGGAGGGAATTCGAAATTGGATCCAACTGCTCTACACTAACATCAGTAGCGCAGTCTCAATCAATGGGTGGGAAACAGATAGCTTTCCGATTAAATCTGGAGTCAGGCAGGGCTGCCCTCTCTCGCCTGTCCTTTTTGTGTGCTGCATAGAACCCTTTGCCGAGTCCATCAGGAAGGATCCGGGCATAAGAGGAGTGACGATCCCAGGCAGTGGAGGCACTCAGGTAAAAGCCTCCCTGTACATGGACGACGTCGCCGTCTTCTGCTCGGATCCGCTGTCGGTGCGCAGACTGATGCACGTCTGCGACCAGTTCGAACTGGCCTCGGGAGCCAAGGTAAATCGTGGGAAGAGCGAGGCCATGTTCTTTGGGAAGTGGGCTGACCGATCCTTTGTCCCCTTCACTGTCAGGGCTGACGGCCTGAAGGTGCTGGGGATATGGTTCGGAGGGACCGGGGCATGCGTTAGAAACTGGAAGGAGCGAGTGGCTATGGTGAAAAGGAAACTGGGCATGTGGGAGCGACGCTCCCTCTCCATTGCGGGTAAGAACCTGGTCATCAGGTGTGAGGTACTCTCGCTGTTGCTGTACGTGGCGCAGGTCTGGCCCATTCCACACTCCTGCGCGATGGCGATCACTCGAGCCATCTTCCGCTTTATCTGGAGGTCGAAAATGGATCGTGTCTGCAGGGACGCGATGTACAAGCCTCTAGATAAAGGGGGAAAAAACGTGCCCAACATCGCCCTCATACTGATGGCCACCTTTGTGTGCGGCTGCATCAAGCGGTGCGTAGACCCTCAGTACGCAAACACCAAGTGTCACTACGTGCTGAGGTTCTACCTGTCCCCGGTGTTGCGAAGGATGGGTCTGGCCACGCTGCCGCGGAACGCTCCAAGTAGTTGGACCGTGCCGTACCACCTGTCCCTGGTGGAAAAATTTATGCAGAAAAACAACTTTGACCACAAGTCCATCAGGCAGTGGTCAGCACGTAACGTCCTTGAGGCCCTGAGGGATAAGGAGAGGGTGGACCCTGTGGGATGGTTCCCCGAGCAGACTGTCAAAGTCATTTGGCAGAATGCCTCATCGCCAGAACTTTCCAACAAGCACCAAGACGTAGCTTGGCTGGTGGTGAGAAAGGCCCTCCCCGTCAGATCCTTCCTACACGCCAGGAGTCTCACCCCCTCTGCACGATGCCCTCGAGGTGGCTGTGGTGGGGAAGAGACCGTTGTTCACCTCCTTGTGGATTGTGCCTTTGCAAAGAAAGTCTGGAGAGAGATGCAGTGGTTGCTGTCGAGGTTCATCCCGAGCAGTTCTGTGACACAGGACTCTGTGCTCTACGGGCTGTTCCCAGGGACACACACCGAGACAAACATCAACTGCAGCTGGAGGATCATCAACTCGGTGAAAGACGCGCTTTGGTCTGCCCGAAACTTGTTGGTCTTCCAGCACAAAGAGTTGTCCCCGACCGATTGTTGCGGACTGGCACAATCCAAAGTCCAGGACTACGTGCTGAGGGACGCACTAAAGCTTGGGGCAGCTGCCGCAAAGGCGCAATGGGGAAGGGTCGCTGTCTAAGACCTTTCTACCACAGCGCACCGAGAGACTGGGAACTGTTTAGAGCCCCTCGGGCTGTACAGATCAAAATGAAAGGCTGTAAATGATTGTAATATTGTTTGTACTGATGCACCTGGTGATACATTTTGTAAAAGTTTAACCTGGATTGTACCCTTGTAATGTTGTTTTTGAAATGGTTTTGAATGTGATTGAAGATTTTTATGAATAAAGTATATTTTTACAAAAAAAAAAAAAAAAATCTGTTCTTATCAGTTTAATATCTGATACGTCCCTTATCTGGGGACCATATATTAAATTGATTTTTGGAGCAGGGAGATGGAATAGGGGCTTGCTCCGTCCACTCCACGCATCGACCCGGTATTGCAGTATTTCTGGGAGTGGTGCACCACCCCTTTCCAGGGGATTTTCAATGCTAAAAATAGATTTCTTACAAACATCTGCTTTCTTTACTTTTCAACATGCACATCTTTCAAAACACAACTTTCTTTCTTTCTCATCGCTTCTCGGCCTTTTGGCTAAGATCAAGTGTTGCAGGAGCGACACCATGGTCCTGCCGTGGCAAGGTCGGGATGGAAGGGCGATAACCAATCGCAATCCGAATTCATACCGTGGGTTACCTATCACCGTCCGAGTCACGGTGAACCACAGCGACGAAGGAGGATCACCTATGGATCGGGGCTTCTTCACCAGGAGGATCCTGTTGAAGGCGTGCGGCTTCCAAGCTACGGAGATCTTCACCCTGCACGACTCCCGCAAAGGTGGTTATTTCGACGTCACGTTCAAGCAAGTGGCAGACTGCGTCCGGCTCCTGAGGGTGTTCGAGGAGAAGAGAGACCTGCCGGAGATGAAGATCCTGACGGCGGAGCCGCACTTTTCTCTGCCGTTGCAACGGGAACGTGAGGTGATGGTGCATGTGTACAACCCCTTCGTCCCTGTCGCCGACGTGGTCACCTTCCTCACCAGGTACTTCGATAAGGTGGGGAGCGGCACCGAGATTCGAGACGACTTGGGGATCTGGACAGGCAAACGCCTGTTTAAGGTCACGCTAAAGACCGATGGTAAGGGAGCCATTTTCCACCCTCCTTCCAGTTTCGCTATCGGGGGAAACCGTGGCTACCTGGTCTACGCTGGGCAACCCAAGCATTGTCGCTCATGCGGCAAGGCTGGTCATGTGGCGGCCAACTGCAGCGCCTCCCTCTGCAAGATCTGCAAACAGGAAGGGCACCAGACAAAAGACTGCAAACAGGCCAAGTGCTGCAACCTGTGTGGCGAGGCAAGTCACCTCTACAGGACCTGCCCCAAACGCTGCCGTACTTACGCACAGGCAGCCAAAGCCGACCACGGGGAAGCAGAAGAAATGTTCCGTGTCACTCCAACCACCAAGGCCCCCAGGGAGCTCAACGGGACAAAGGAGGACACAGAGAGAGACAAGGTGGAGAAAGAGATTGAGGCAACAGAGAGCCAATCAACAGCACCACCCCCTGAACCTTCCAGTCCTCAGGACAGCGAATCAATGGAGGAGGAGGCAGCAGTGGAAAAGCAGCAGGGGGAGTGGCGGACGGTGAAGAACAAGAAAAGTAAGAGGGAGCGAAGAAGAAGCAAAGGCGTTTCCCAGAGAAGCGGCAAGAGGCGTCTCCCATCCGACACGGATGACAAGGGCAGCAGCTCTTCGGATGAGGAAGTGCCAGAGCGGCACCGACAGAAGAGGCGGCAAAGCTCCAGGGCGTTGGAGGACGAGACACCCGAGCTCCAGAAAATTGGAGACAACAAGGAGACCAACGCACCCCAACTTTGCCTGCAACCTGAGGAGGCCAGTGCACCACAGCCCCTGGAATCTGGGAGCAGTGAGGCAATCATCGCACCCCAGCTCCAGGAAGCCGGGAACAGCAACCCCCCAGAGGGGGTGAGTTTTGGAGAAGCTTCTCCAGCAAAGGTCATCTCAAAATCCGCTCACTACGTGAACCTCCAGATGCCACTGGAGCAGAACACGGCCAAGGAGATCTACCTCAGCCCATCCAAAGTGAAGGAATTTGAGCTCACTACGGGTATGAAGGAGCAGACTAAAGGTCTGGGACTCTCAGAGACAGTGGGTTTGGTAGGAGAATAAATGCTTTAATATGGGTTTAAAGATTGTATCCATAAATGTGCGTAGTATTAAATCTACTACGCGATGTGTTGCGACCTTGGACTACCTAGCCAAGGTCAAAGCTGACCTGTTGTTTCTGCAGGAGTGTGCGATACCGCACCTCAGCTCCTACAGGCAATGGTCACGATGGTGGTCCCACGGGCCATCGATCTGGTCGGGCGGAAACGACTCTCGTTCCTCCGGCCTGGGTATTCTGCTGCGGGGAGGCAACTTCACCGTCTCCGAGGTCAAGGAGGTGGTGGGCGGGCGACTCCTGGTAGCAGACGTAATGTACAAGAACGCTCCACTCCGGTTAATTAACGTGTACGGCCCGGCACAAAGGGCTGAGCGGCTGGAGGTTTTTCAGCAGCTCCCACTGCTGCTGGCGACCTCCAGGCCGGTCATTCTGGGCGGGGACTTCAACTGCATCATCGATGCGGCTGGACGATCCGGCAGGGCCGGAAGCAGATTGGACGCTACGTCCAGATCCCTGATGGAAACAGTTAAGGATGCCAAGCTGCACGACGTCTTCAGCAACCCTGCAGACGGAGCGCAGCGTAGATACACCTGGTCGCGGCCAGACGGGTCCATTCGTTCCAGGATAGACTTCCTGTTTGTGTCCCGTGCATTCACAGTCAGATCCACCGAGGTCAAGCCGGTGTTCTTCTCTGACCACTGCCTCCTACTGGCGGACTGCCACTTGGAGGAAGACCTGAGGGTGGGCAGGGGGGCATGGAAGCTAAATGTGCAACTGCTGACCCCAGAGAACATTGAGGAGCTCAAGAGGGATTACAAAGGTTGGAGAACCGTGAAACCCCTCTTTGAGTCCCTGACACACTGGTGGGAAGTGATCAAGGGAAGCATCAAGAGGTTTTTCATCCTCAAAGGCACCCAGAAAGCTAGAAAGGAACAGAGGGAAATGTCCCGACTCCAGGAAAAGATGCAGAATCTGCTCCGGCTGCAGTCGATGGGGGTGGATGTCAAGGAGGAGCTCCAAGAGGTGAAGGGCCAGCAAGCCTCGCACTTTGCCTCGGAGGCCTCCAAGATCATCTTCCGTTCCAGAGTCCGCTCCGTGGAGCAGGATGAGACGTGCTCACGTTTCTTCTTCCAAAAGGTACACAGAGAGCGCTCTGTGATCAGCAGCCTGAAGGAAGAAGACGGCTCAGTAAAGTCATCACGGTCCGACATTCTGAGGATCAGCAAATCCTTTTATGCCGGACTGTATGACGTGAAGCCCACGGACAGCACGGCCTCCCAGTCCTTCCTGTCCTCTATCACGGAGGTCCTAGACCACAGTACGCGGGAGAGCCTAGACAAACCGCTAACTCCTGACGAACTGACTAAGGCCCTCGAGTCCTTCGAGAAGAGTAAAACCCCCGGAAGCGACGGCCTGCCGGCGGAGTTGTATTCGGCTCTGTGGGACTTGATCGGCCCAGACCTGCTAGAAGTGTACGAGAGTATGCTCCTGGCCGGCAGCATGTCAGAATCCATGAGGAAAGGCATCATCACCCTCATCTACAAGCACAAGGGGGAAAGGGAGGAAATTAGAAATTGGCGACCCATTTCACTGTTGAATATGGACTATAAGATTCTGTCCAAGGTCATCGCCAACCGGGTCAAATCCGCTCTGGAATTGGTGATTCACCCTGACCAGACCTGCTCTGTGCCAGGCAGGAAGATCTCTGACAGCCTGGCGCTGCTCAGGGATACGATTGCCTATGTACAGGACAGGGGTGTGGATACCTGCCTCATCAGCTTGGATCAGGAGAAGGCCTTTGACAGAATATCGCACACCTACATGGGGGATGTGCTCTCCAAAATGGGCTTTGGGGAGGGAATTCGAAATTGGATCCAACTGCTCTACACTAACATCAGTAGCGCAGTCTCAATCAATGGGTGGGAAACAGATAGCTTTCCGATTAAATCTGGAGTCAGGCAGGGCTGCCCTCTCTCGCCTGTCCTTTTTGTGTGCTGCATAGAACCCTTTGCCGAGTCCATCAGGAAGGATCCGGGCATAAGAGGAGTGACGATCCCAGGCAGTGGAGGCACTCAGGTAAAAGCCTCCCTGTACATGGACGACGTCGCCGTCTTCTGCTCGGATCCGCTGTCGGTGCGCAGACTGATGCACGTCTGCGACCAGTTCGAACTGGCCTCGGGAGCCAAGGTAAATCGTGGGAAGAGCGAGGCCATGTTCTTTGGGAAGTGGGCTGACCGATCCTTTGTCCCCTTCACTGTCAGGGCTGACGGCCTGAAGGTGCTGGGGATATGGTTCGGAGGGACCGGGGCATGCGTTAGAAACTGGAAGGAGCGAGTGGCTATGGTGAAAAGGAAACTGGGCATGTGGGAGCGACGCTCCCTCTCCATTGCGGGTAAGAACCTGGTCATCAGGTGTGAGGTACTCTCGCTGTTGCTGTACGTGGCGCAGGTCTGGCCCATTCCACACTCCTGCGCGATGGCGATCACTCGAGCCATCTTCCGCTTTATCTGGAGGTCGAAAATGGATCGTGTCTGCAGGGACGCGATGTACAAGCCTCTAGATAAAGGGGGAAAAAACGTGCCCAACATCGCCCTCATACTGATGGCCACCTTTGTGTGCGGCTGCATCAAGCGGTGCGTAGACCCTCAGTACGCAAACACCAAGTGTCACTACGTGCTGAGGTTCTACCTGTCCCCGGTGTTGCGAAGGATGGGTCTGGCCACGCTGCCGCGGAACGCTCCAAGTAGTTGGACCGTGCCGTACCACCTGTCCCTGGTGGAAAAATTTATGCAGAAAAACACCTTTGACCACAAGTCCATCAGGCAGTGGTCAGCACGTAACGTCCTAGAGGCCCTGAGGGATAAGGAGAGGGTGGACCCTGTGGGATGGTTCCCCGAGCAGACTGTTAAAGTCATTTGGCAGAATGCCTCATCGCCAGAACTTTCCAACAAGCACCAAGACGTAGCTTGGCTGGTGGTGAGAAAGGCCCTCCCCGTCAGATCCTTCCTACACGCCAGGAGTCTCACCCCCTCTGCACGATGCCCTCGAGGTGGCTGTGGTGGGGAAGAGACCGTTGTTCACCTCCTTGTGGATTGTGCCTTTGCAAAGAAAGTCTGGAGAGAGATGCAGTGGTTGCTGTCGAGGTTCATCCCGAGCAGTTCTGTGACACAGGACTCTGTGCTCTACGGGCTGTTCCCAGGGACACACACCGAGACAAACATCAACTGCAGCTGGAGGATCATCAACTCGGTGAAAGACGCGCTTTGGTCTGCCCGAAACTTGTTGGTCTTCCAGCACAAAGAGTTGTCCCCGACCGATTGTTGCGGACTGGCACAATCCAAAGTCCAGGACTACGTGCTGAGGGACGCACTAAAGCTTGGGGCAGCTGCCGCAAAGGCGCAATGGGGAAGGGTCGCTGTCTAAGACCTTTCTACCACAGCGCACCGAGAGACTGGGAACTGTTTAGAGCCCCTCGGGCTGTACAGATCAAAATGAAAGGCTGTAAATGACTGTAATATTGTTTGTACTGATGCACCTGGTGATACATTTTGTAAAAGTTTAACCTGGATTGTACCCTTGTAATGTTGTTTTTGAAATGGTTTTGAATGTGATTGAAGATTTTTATGAATAAAGTATATTTTTACAAAAAAAAAAAAAAAAAAATCTGTTCTTATCAGTTTAATATCTGATACGTCCCTTATCTGGGGACCATATATTAAATTGATTTTTGGAGCAGGGAGATGGAATAGGGGCTTGCTCCGTCCACTCCACGCATCGACCCGGTATTGCAGTATTTCTGGGAGTGGTGCACCACCCCTTTCCAGGGGATTTTCAATGCTAAAAATAGATTTCTTACAAACATCTGCTTTCTTTACTTTTCAACATGCACATCTTTCAAAACACAACTTTCTTTCTTTCTCATCGCTTCTCGGCCTTTTGGCTAAGATCAAGTGTTGCAGGAGCGACACCATGGTCCTGCCGTGGCAAGGTCGGGATGGAAGGGCGATAACCAATCGCAATCCGAATTCATACCGTGGGTTACCTATCACCGTCCGAGTCACGGTGAACCACAGCGACGAAGGAGGATCACCTATGGATCGGGGCTTCTTCACCAGGAGGATCCTGTTGAAGGCGTGCGGCTTCCAAGCTACGGAGATCTTCACCCTGCACGACTCCCGCAAAGGTGGTTATTTCGACGTCACGTTCAAGCAAGTGGCAGACTGCGTCCGGCTCCTGAGGGTGTTCGAGGAGAAGAGAGACCTGCCGGAGATGAAGATCCTGACGGCGGAGCCGCACTTTTCTCTGCCGTTGCAACGGGAACGTGAGGTGATGGTGCATGTGTACAACCCCTTCGTCCCTGTCGCCGACGTGGTCACCTTCCTCACCAGGTACTTCGATAAGGTGGGGAGCGGCACCGAGATTCGAGACGACTTGGGGATCTGGACAGGCAAACGCCTGTTTAAGGTCACGCTAAAGACCGATGGTAAGGGAGCCATTTTCCACCCTCCTTCCAGTTTCGCAATCGGGGGAAACCGTGGCTACCTGGTCTACGCTGGGCAACCCAAGCATTGTCGCTCATGCGGCAAGGCTGGTCATGTGGCGGCCAACTGCAGCGCCTCCCTCTGCAAGATCTGCAAACAGGAAGGGCACCAGACAAAAGACTGCAAACAGGCCAAGTGCTGCAACCTGTGTGGCGAGGCAAGTCACCTCTACAGGACCTGCCCCAAACGCTGCCGTACTTACGCACAGGCAGCCAAAGCCGACCACGGGGAAGCAGAAGAAATGTTCCGTGTCACTCCAACCACCAAGGCCCCCAGGGAGCTCAACGGGACAAAGGAGGACACAGAGAGAGACAAGGTGGAGAAAGAGATTGAGGCAACAGAGAGCCAATCAACAGCACCACCCCCTGAACCTTCCAGTCCTCAGGACAGCGAATCAATGGAGGAGGAGGCAGCAGTGGAAAAGCAGCAGGGGGAGTGGCGGACGGTGAAGAACAAGAAAAGTAAGAGGGAGCGAAGAAGAAGCAAAGGCGTTTCCCAGAGAAGCGGCAAGAGGCGTCTCCCATCCGACACGGATGACAAGGGCAGCAGCTCTTCGGATGAGGAAGTGCCAGAGCGGCACCGACAGAAGAGGCGGCAAAGCTCCAGGGCGTTGGAGGACGAGACACCCGAGCTCCAGAAAATTGGAGACAACAAGGAGACCAACGCACCCCAACTTTGCCTGCAACCTGAGGAGGCCAGTGCACCACAGCCCCTGGAATCTGGGAGCAGTGAGGCAATCATCGCACCCCAGCTCCAGGAAGCCGGGAACAGCAACCCCCCAGAGGGGGTGAGTTTTGGAGAAGCTTCTCCAGCAAAGGTCATCTCAAAATCCGCTCACTACGTGAACCTCCAGATGCCACTGGAGCAGAACACGGCCAAGGAGATCTACCTCAGCCCATCCAAAGTGAAGGAATTTGAGCTCACTACGGGTATGAAGGAGCAGACTAAAGGTCTGGGACTCTCAGAGACAGTGGGTTTGGTAGGAGAATAAATGCTTTAATATGGGTTTAAAGATTGTATCCATAAATGTGCGTAGCATTAAATCTACTACGCGATGTGTTGCGACCTTGGACTACCTAGCCAAGGTCAAAGCTGACCTGTTGTTTCTGCAGGAGTGTGCGATACCGCACCTCAGCTCCTACAGGCAATGGTCACGATGGTGGTCCCACGGGCCATCGATCTGGTCGGGCGGAAACGACTCTCGTTCCTCCGGCCTGGGTATTCTGCTGCGGGGAGGCAACTTCACCGTCTCCGAGGTCAAGGAGGTGGTGGGCGGGCGACTCCTGGTAGCAGACGTAATGTACAAGAACGCTCCACTCCGGTTAATTAACGTGTACGGCCCGGCACAAAGGGCTGAGCGGCTGGAGGTTTTTCAGCAGCTCCCACTGCTGCTGGCGACCTCCAGGCCGGTCATTCTGGGCGGGGACTTCAACTGCATCATCGATGCGGCTGGACGATCCGGCAGGGCCGGAAGCAGATTGGACGCTACGTTCTGATCCCTGATGGAAACAGTTAAGGATGCCAAGCTGCACGACGTCTTCAGCAACCCTGCAGACGGAGCGCAGCGTAGATACACCTGGTCGCGGCCAGACGGGTCCATTCGTTCCAGGATAGACTTCCTGTTTGTGTCCCGTGCATTCACAGTCAGATCCACCGACGTCAAGCCGGTGTTCTTCTCTGACCACTGCCTCCTACTGGCGGACTGCCACTTGGAGGAAGACCTGAGGGTGGGCAGGGGGGCATGGAAGCTAAATGTGCAACTGCTGACCCCAGAGAACATTGAGGAGCTCAAGAGGGATTACAAAGGTTGGAGAACCGTGAAACCCCTCTTTGAGTCCCTGACACACTGGTGGGAAGTGATCAAGGGAAGCATCAAGAGGTTTTTCATCCTCAAAGGCACCCAGAAAGCTAGAAAGGAACAGAGGGAAATGTCCCGACTCCAGGAAAAGATGCAGAATCTGCTCCGGCTGCAGTCGATGGGGGTCGATGTCAAGGAGGAGCTCCAAGAGGTGAAGGGCCAGCAAGCCTCGCACTTTGCCTCGGAGGCCTCCAAGATCATCTTCCGTTCCAGAGTCCGCTCCGTGGAGCAGGATGAGACGTGCTCACGTTTCTTCTTCCAAAAGGTACACAGAGAGCGCTCTGTGATCAGCAGCCTGAAGGAAGAAGACGGCTCAGTAAAGTCATCACGGTCCGACATTCTGAGGATCAGCAAATCCTTTTATGCCGGACTGTATGACGTGAAGCCCACGGACAGCACGGCCTCCCAGTCCTTCCTGTCCTCTATCACGGAGGTCCTAGACCACAGTACGCGGGAGAGCCTAGACAAACCGCTAACTCCTGACGAACTGACTAAGGCCCTCGAGTCCTTCGAGAAGAGTAAAACCCCCGGAAGCGACGGCCTGCCGGCGGAGTTGTATTCGGCTCTGTGGGACTTGATCGGCCCAGACCTGCTAGAAGTGTACGAGAGTATGCTCCTGGCCGGCAGCATGTCAGAATCCATGAGGAAAGGCATCATCACCCTCATCTACAAGCACAAGGGGGAAAGGGAGGAAATTAGAAATTGGCGACCCATTTCACTGTTGAATATGGACTATAAGATTCTGTCCAAGGTCATCGCCAACCGGGTCAAATCCGCTCTGGAATTGGTGATTCACCCTGACCAGACCTGCTCTGTGCCAGGCAGGAAGATCTCTGACAGCCTGGCGCTGCTCAGGGATACGATTGCCTATGTACAGGACAGGGGTGTGGATACCTGCCTCATCAGCTTGGATCAGGAGAAGGCCTTTGACAGAATATCGCACACCTACATGGGGGATGTGCTCTCCAAAATGGGGTTTGGGGAGGGAATTCGAAATTGGATCCAACTGCTCTACACTAACATCAGTAGCGCAGTCTCAATCAATGGGTGGGAAACAGATAGCTTTCCGATTAAATCTGGAGTCAGGCAGGGCTGCCCTCTCTCGCCTGTCCTTTTTGTGTGCTGCATAGAACCCTTTGCCGAGTCCATCAGGAAGGATCCGGGCATAAGAGGAGTGACGATCCCAGGCAGTGGAGGCACTCAGGTAAAAGCCTCCCTGTACATGGACGACGTCGCCGTCTTCTGCTCGGATCCGCTGTCGGTGCGCAGACTGATGCACGTCTGCGACCAGTTCGAACTGGCCTCGGGAGCCAAGGTAAATCGTGGGAAGAGCGAGGCCATGTTCTTTGGGAAGTGGGCTGACCGATCCTTTGTCCCCTTCACTGTCAGGGCTGACGGCCTGAAGGTGCTGGGGATATGGTTCGGAGGGACCGGGGCATGCGTTAGAAACTGGAAGGAGCGAGTGGCTATGGTGAAAAGGAAACTGGGCATGTGGGAGCGACGCTCCCTCTCCATTGCGGGTAAGAACCTGGTCATCAGGTGTGAGGTACTCTCGCTGTTGCTGTACGTGGCGCAGGTCTGGCCCATTCCACACTCCTGCGCGATGGCGATCACTCGAGCCATCTTCCGCTTTATCTGGAGGTCGAAAATGGATCGTGTCTGCAGGGACGCGATGTACAAGCCTCTAGATAAAGGGGGAAAAAACGTGCCCAACATCGCCCTCATACTGATGGCCACCTTTGTGTGCGGCTGCATCAAGCGGTGCGTAGACCCTCAGTACGCAAACACCAAGTGTCACTACGTGCTGAGGTTCTACCTGTCCCCGGGGTTGCGAAGGATGGGTCTGGCCACGCTGCCGCGGAACGCTCCAAGTAGTTGGACCGTGCCGTACCACCTGTCCCTGGTGGAAAAATTTATGCAGAAAAACACCTTTGACCACAAGTCCATCAGGCAGTGGTCAGCACGTAACGTCCTAGAGGCCCTGAGGGATAAGGAGAGGGTGGACCCTGTGGGATGGTTCCCCGAGCAGACTGTCAAAGTCATTTGGCAGAATGCCTCATCGCCAGAACTTTCCAACAAGCACCAAGACGTAGCTTGGCTGGTGGTGAGAAAGGCCCTCCCCGTCAGATCCTTCCTACACGCCAGGAGTCTCACCCCCTCTGCACGATGCCCTCGAGGTGGCTGTGGTGGGGAAGAGACCGTTGTTCACCTCCTTGTGGATTGTGCCTTTGCAAAGAAAGTCTGGAGAGAGATGCAGTGGTTGCTGTCGAGGTTCATCCCGAGCAGTTCTGTGACACAGGACTCTGTGCTCTACGGGCTGTTCCCAGGGACACACACCGAGACAAACATCAACTGCAGCTGGAGGATCATCAACTCGGTGAAAGACGCGCTTTGGTCTGCCCGAAACTTGTTGGTCTTCCAGCACAAAGATTTGTCCCCGACCGATTGTTGCGGACTGGCACAATCCAAAGTCCAGGACTACGTGCTGAGGGACGCACTAAAGCTTGGGGCAGCTGCCGCAAAGACGCAATGGGGAAGGGTCGCTGTCTAAGACCTTTCTACCACAGCGCACCGAGAGACTGGGAACTGTTTAGAGCCCCTCGGGCTGTACAGATCAAAATGAAAGGCTGTAAATGACTGTAATATTGTTTGTACTGATGCACCTGGTGATACATTTTGTAAAAGTTTAACCTGGATTGTACCCTTGTAATGTTGTTTTTGAAATGGTTTTGAATGTGATTGAAGATTTTTATGAATAAAGTATATTTTTACAAAAAAAAAAAAAAAAAAATCTGTTCTTATCAGTTTAATATCTGATACGTCCCTTATCTGGGGACCATATATTAAATTGATTTTTGGAGCAGGGAGATGGAATAGGGGCTTGCTCCGTCCACTCCACGCATCGACCCGGTATTGCAGTATTTCTGGGAGTGGTGCACCACCCCTTTCCAGGGGATTTTCAATGCTAAAAATAGATTTCTTACAAACATCTGCTTTCTTTACTTTTCAACATGCACATCTTTCAAAACACAACTTTCTTTCTTTCTCATCGCTTCTCGGCCTTTTGGCTAAGATCAAGTGTTGCAGGAGCGACACCATGGTCCTGCCGTGGCAAGGTCGGGATGGAAGGGCGATAACCAATCGCAATCCGAATTCATACCGTGGGTTACCTATCACCGTCCGAGTCACGGTGAACCACAGCGACGAAGGAGGATCACCTATGGATCGGGGCTTCTTCACCAGGAGGATCCTGTTGAAGGCGTGCGGCTTCCAAGCTACGGAGATCTTCACCCTGCACGACTCCCGCAAAGGTGGTTATTTCGACGTCACGTTCAAGCAAGTGGCAGACTGCGTCCGGCTCCTGAGGGTGTTCGAGGAGAAGAGAGACCTGCCGGAGATGAAGATCCTGACGGCGGAGCCGCACTTTTCTCTGCCGTTGCAACGGGAACGTGAGGTGATGGTGCATGTGTACAACCCCTTCGTCCCTGTCGCCGACGTGGTCACCTTCCTCACCAGGTACTTCGATAAGGTGGGGAGCGGCACCGAGATTCGAGACGACTTGGGGATCTGGACAGGCAAACGCCTGTTTAAGGTCACGCTAAAGACCGATGGTAAGGGAGCCATTTTCCACCCTCCTTCCAGTTTCGCAATCGGGGGAAACCGTGGCTACCTGGTCTACGCTGGGCAACCCAAGCATTGTCGCTCATGCGGCAAGGCTGGTCATGTGGCGGCCAACTGCAGCGCCTCCCTCTGCAAGATCTGCAAACAGGAAGGGCACCAGACAAAAGACTGCAAACAGGCCAAGTGCTGCAACCTGTGTGGCGAGGCAAGTCACCTCTACAGGACCTGCCCCAAACGCTGCCGTACTTACGCACAGGCAGCCAAAGCCGACCACGGGGAAGCAGAAGAAATGTTCCGTGTCACTCCAACCACCAAGGCCCCCAGGGAGCTCAACGGGACAAAGGAGGACACAGAGAGAGACAAGGTGGAGAAAGAGATTGAGGCAACAGAGAGCCAATCAACAGCACCACCCCCTGAACCTTCCAGTCCTCAGGACAGCGAATCAATGGAGGAGGAGGCAGCAGTGGAAAAGCAGCAGGGGGAGTGGCGGACGGTGAAGAACAAGAAAAGTAAGAGGGAGCGAAGAAGAAGCAAAGGCGTTTCCCAGAGAAGCGGCAAGAGGCGTCTCCCATCCGACACGGATGACAAGGGCAGCAGCTCTTCGGATGAGGAAGTGCCAGAGCGGCACCGACAGAAGAGGCGGCAAAGCTCCAGGGCGTTGGAGGACGAGACACCCGAGCTCCAGAAAATTGGAGACAACAAGGAGACCAACGCACCCCAACTTTGCCTGCAACCTGAGGAGGCCAGTGCACCACAGCCCCTGGAATCTGGGAGCAGTGAGGCAATCATCGCACCCCAGCTCCAGGAAGCCGGGAACAGCAACCCCCCAGAGGGGGTGAGTTTTGGAGAAGCTTCTCCAGCAAAGGTCATCTCAAAATCCGCTCACTACGTGAACCTCCAGATGCCACCGGAGCAGAACACGGCCAAGGAGATCTACCTCAGCCCATCCAAAGTGAAGGAATTTGAGCTCACTACGGGTATGAAGGAGCAGACTAAAGGTCTGGGACTCTCAGAGACAGTGGGTTTGGTAGGAGAATAAATGCTTTAATATGGGTTTAAAGATTGTATCCATAAATGTGCGTAGCATTAAATCTACTACGCGATGTGTTGCGACCTTGGACTACCTTGCCAAGGTCAAAGCTGACCTGTTGTTTCTGCAGGAGTGTGCGATACCGCACCTCAGCTCCTACAGGCAATGGTCACGATGGTGGTCCCACGGGCCATCGATCTGGTCGGGCGGAAACGACTCTCGTTCCTCCGGCCTGGGTATTCTGCTGCGGGGAGGCAACTTCACCGTCTCCGAGGTCAAGGAGGTGGTGGGCGGGCGACTCCTGGTAGCAGACGTAATGTACAAGAACGCTCCACTCCGGTTAATTAACGTGTACGGCCCGGCACAAAGGGCTGAGCGGCTGGAGGTTTTTCAGCAGCTCCCACTGCTGCTGGCGACCTCCAGGCCGGTCATTCTGGGCGGGGACTTCAACTGCATCATCGATGCGGCTGGACGATCCAGCAGGGCCGGAAGCAGATTGGACGCTACGTCCAGATCCCTGATGGAAACAGTTAAGGATGCCAAGCTGCACGACGTCTTCAGCAACCCTGCAGACGGAGCGCAGCGTAGATACACCTGGTCGCGGCCAGACGGGTCCATTCGTTCCAGGATAGACTTCCTGTTTGTGTCCCGTGCATTCACAGTCAGATCCACCGACGTCAAGCCGGTGTTCTTCTCTGACCACTGCCTCCTACTGGCGGACTGCCACTTGGAGGAAGACCTGAGGGTGGGCAGGGGGGCATGGAAGCTAAATGTGCAACTGCTGACCCCAGAGAACATTGAGGAGCTCAAGAGGGATTACAAAGGTTGGAGAACCGTGAAACCCCTCTTTGAGTCCCTGACACACTGGTGGGAAGTGATCAAGGGAAGCATCAAGAGGTTTTTCATCCTCAAAGGCACCCAGAAAGCTAGAAAGGAACAGAGGGAAATGTCCCGACTCCAGGAAAAGATGCAGAATCTGCTCCGGCTGCAGTCGATGGGGGTCGATGTCAAGGAGGAGCTCCAAGAGGTGAAGGGCCAGCAAGCCTCGCACTTTGCCTCGGAGGCCTCCAAGATCATCTTCCGTTCCAGAGTCCGCTCCGTGGAGCAGGATGAGACGTGCTCACGTTTCTTCTTCCAAAAGGTACACAGAGAGCGCTCTGTGATCAGCAGCCTGAAGGAAGAAGACGGCTCAGTAAAGTCATCACGGTCCGACATTCTGAGGATCAGCAAATCCTTTTATGCCGGACTGTATGACGTGAAGCCCACGGACAGCACGGCCTCCCAGTCCTTCCTGTCCTCTATCACGGAGGTCCTAGACCACAGTACGCGGGAGAGCCTAGACAAACCGCTAACTCCTGACGAACTGACTAAGGCCCTCGAGTCC
Organism: Cetorhinus maximus; assembly: GCF_964194155.1. Classification (NCBI taxonomy): domain Eukaryota; kingdom Metazoa; phylum Chordata; class Chondrichthyes; order Lamniformes; family Cetorhinidae; genus Cetorhinus; species Cetorhinus maximus. The sequence continues at coordinate 152,446 of NW_027596593.1, forward strand.
TTCGAGAAGAGTAAAACCCCCGGAAGCGACGGCCTGCCGGCGGAGTTGTATTCGGCTCTGTGGGACTTGATCGGCCCAGACCTGCTAGAAGTGTACGAGAGTATGCTCCTGGCCGGCAGCATGTCAGAATCCATGAGGAAAGGCATCATCACCCTCATCTACAAGCACAAGGGGGAAAGGGAGGAAATTAGAAATTGGCGACCCATTTCACTGTTGAATGTGGACTATAAGATTCTGTCCAAGGTCATCGCCAACCGGGTCAAATCCGCTCTGGAATTGGTGATTCACCCTGACCAGACCTGCTCTGTGCCAGGCAGGAAGATCTCTGACAGCCTGGCGCTGCTCGGGGATACGATTGCCTATGTACAGGACAGGGGTGTGGATACCTGCCTCATCAGCTTGGATCAGGAGAAGGCCTTTGACAGAATATCGCACACCTACATGGGGGATGTGCTCTCCAAAATGGGGTTTGGGGAGGGAATTCGAAATTGGATCCAACTGCTCTACACTAACATCAGTAGCGCAGTCTCAATCAATGGGTGGGAAACAGATAGCTTTCCGATTAAATCTGGAGTCAGGCAGGGCTGCCCTCTCTCGCCTGTCCTTTTTGTGTGCTGCATAGAACCCTTTGCCGAGTCCATCAGGAAGGATCCGGGCATAAGAGGAGTGACGATCCCAGGCAGTGGAGGCACTCAGGTAAAAGCCTCCCTGTACATGGACGACGTCGCCGTCTTCTGCTCGGATCCGCTGTCGGTGCGCAGACTGATGCACGTCTGCGACCAGTTCGAACTGGCCTCGGGAGCCAAGGTAAATCGTGGGAAGAGCGAGGCCATGTTCTTTGGGAAGTGGGCTGACCGATCCTTTGTCCCCTTCACTGTCAGGGCTGACGGCCTGAAGGTGCTGGGGATATGGTTCGGAGGGACCGGGGCATGCGTTAGAAACTGGAAGGAGCGAGTGGCTATGGTGAAAAGGAAACTGGGCATGTGGGAGCGACGCTCCCTCTCCATTGCGGGTAAGAACCTGGTCATCAGGTGTGAGGTACTCTCGCTGTTGCTGTACGTGGCGCAGGTCTGGCCCATTCCACACTCCTGCGCGATGGCGATCACTCGAGCCATCTTCCGCTTTATCTGGAGGTCGAAAATGGATCGTGTCTGCAGGGACGCGATGTACAAGCCTCTAGATAAAGGGGGAAAAAACGTGCCCAACATCGCCCTCATACTGATGGCCACCTTTGTGTGCGGCTGCATCAAGCGGTGCGTAGACCCTCAGTACGCAAACACCAAGTGTCACTACGTGCTGAGGTTCTACCTGTCCCCGGTGTTGCGAAGGATGGGTCTGGCCACGCTGCCGCGGAACGCTCCAAGTAGTTGGACCGTGCCGTACCACCTGTCCCTGGTGGAAAAATTTATGCAGAAAAACACCTTTGACCACAAGTCCATCAGGCAGTGGTCAGCACGTAACGTCCTAGAGGCCCTGAGGGATAAGGAGAGGGTGGACCCTGTGGGATGGTTCCCCGAGCAGACTGTCAAAGTCATTTGGCAGAATGCCTCATCGCCAGAACTTTCCAACAAGCACCAAGACGTAGCTTGGCTGGTGGTGAGAAAGGCCCTCCCCGTCAGATCCTTCCTACACGCCAGGAGTCTCACCCCCTCTGCACGATGCCCTCGAGGTGGCTGTGGTGGGGAAGAGACCGTTGTTCACCTCCTGGTGGATTGTGCCTTTGCAAAGAAAGTCTGGAGAGAGATGCAGTGGTTGCTGTCGAGGTTCATCCCGAGCAGTTCTGTGACACAGGACTCTGTGCTCTACGGGCTGTTCCCAGGGACACACACCGAGACAAACATCAACTGCAGCTGGAGGATCATCAACTCGGTGAAAGACGCGCTTTGGTCTGCCCGAAACTTGTTGGTCTTCCAGCACAAAGAGTTGTCCCCGACCGATTGTTGCGGACTGGCACAATCCAAAGTCCAGGACTACGTGCTGAGGGACGCACTAAAGCTTGGGGCAGCTGCCGCAAAGGCGCAATGGGGAAGGGTCGCTGTCTAAGACCTTTCTACCACAGCGCACCGAGAGACTGGGAACTGTTTAGAGCCCCTCGGGCTGTACAGATCAAAATGAAAGGCTGTAAATGACTGTAATATTGTTTGTACTGATGCACCTGGTGATACATTTTGTAAAAGTTTAACCTGGATTGTACCCTTGTAATGTTGTTTTTGAAATGGTTTTGAATGTGATTGAAGATTTTTATGAATAAAGTATATTTTTACAAAAAAAAAAAAAAAAAAAAAATCTGTTCTTATCAGTTTAATATCTGATACGTCCCTTATCTGGGGACCATATATTAAATTGATTTTTGGAGCAGGGAGATGGAATAGGGGCTTGCTCCGTCCACTCCACGCATCGACCCGGTATTGCAGTATTTCTGGGAGTGGTGCACCACCCCTTTCCAGGGGATTTTCAATGCTAAAAATAGATTTCTTACAAACATCTGCTTTCTTTACTTTTCAACATGCACATCTTTCAAAACACAACTTTCTTTCTTTCTCATCGCTTCTCGGCCTTTTGGCTAAGATCAAGTGTTGCAGGAGCGACACCATGGTCCTGCCGTGGCAAGGTCGGGATGGAAGGGCGATAACCAATCGCAATCCGAATTCATACCGTGGGTTACCTATCACCGTCCGAGTCACGGTGAACCACAGCGACGAAGGAGGATCACCTATGGATCGGGGCTTCTTCACCAGGAGGATCCTGTTGAAGGCGTGCGGCTTCCAAGCTACGGAGATCTTCACCCTGCACGACTCCCGCAAAGGTGGTTATTTCGACGTCACGTTCAAGCAAGTGGCAGACTGCGTCCGGCTCCTGAGGGTGTTCGAGGAGAAGAGAGACCTGCCGGAGATGAAGATCCTGACGGCGGAGCCGCACTTTTCTCTGCCGTTGCAACGGGAACGTGAGGTGATGGTGCATGTGTACAACCCCTTCGTCCCTGTCGCCGACGTGGTCACCTTCCTCACCAGGTACTTCGATAAGGTGGGGAGCGGCACCGAGATTCGAGACGACTTGGGGATCTGGACAGGCAAACGCCTGTTTAAGGTCACGCTAAAGACCGATGGTAAGGGAGCCATTTTCCACCCTCCTTCCAGTTTCGCAATCGGGGGAAACCGTGGCTACCTGGTCTACGCTGGGCAACCCAAGCATTGCCGCTCATGCGGCAAGGCTGGTCATGTGGCGGCCAACTGCAGCGCCTCCCTCTGCAAGATCTGCAAACAGGAAGGGCACCAGACAAAAGACTGCAAACAGGCCAAGTGCTGCAACCTGTGTGGCGAGGCAAGTCACCTCTACAGGACCTGCCCCAAACGCTGCCGTACTTACGCACAGGCAGCCAAAGCCGACCACGGGGAAGCAGAAGAAATGTTCCGTGTCACTCCAACCACCAAGGCCCCCAGGGAGCTCAACGGGACAAAGGAGGACACAGAGAGAGACAAGGTGGAGAAAGAGATTGAGGCAACAGAGAGCCAATCAACAGCACCACCCCCTGAACCTTCCAGTCCTCAGGACAGCGAATCAATGGAGGAGGAGGCAGCAGTGGAAAAGCAGCAGGGGGAGTGGCGGACGGTGAAGAACAAGAAAAGTAAGAGGGAGCGAAGAAGAAGCAAAGGCGTTTCCCAGAGAAGCGGCAAGAGGCGTCTCCCATCCGACACGGATGACAAGGGCAGCAGCTCTTCGGATGAGGAAGTGCCAGAGCGGCACCGACAGAAGAGGCGGCAAAGCTCCAGGGCGTTGGAGGACGAGACACCCGAGCTCCAGAAAATTGGAGACAACAAGGAGACCAACGCACCCCAACTTTGCCTGCAACCTGAGGAGGCCAGTGCACCACAGCCCCTGGAATCTGGGAGCAGTGAGGCAATCATCGCACCCCAGCTCCAGGAAGCCGGGAACAGCAACCCCCCAGAGGGGGTGAGTTTTGGAGAAGCTTCTCCAGCAAAGGTCATCTCAAAATCCGCTCACTACGTGAACCTCCAGATGCCACTGGAGCAGAACACGGCCAAGGAGATCTACCTCAGCCCATCCAAAGTGAAGGAATTTGAGCTCACTACGGGTATGAAGGAGCAGACTAAAGGTCTGGGACTCTCAGAGACAGTGGGTTTGGTAGGAGAATAAATGCTTTAATATGGGTTTAAAGATTGTATCCATAAATGTGCGTAGCATTAAATCTACTACGCGATGTGTTGCGACCTTGGACTACCTTGCCAAGGTCAAAGCTGACCTGTTGTTTCTGCAGGAGTGTGCGATACCGCACCTCAGCTCCTACAGGCAATGGTCACGATGGTGGTCCCACGGGCCATCGATCTGGTCGGGCGGAAACGACTCTCGTTCCTCCGGCCTGGGTATTCTGCTGCGGGGAGGCAACTTCACCGTCTCCGAGGTCAAGGAGGTGGTGGGCGGGCGACTCCTGGTAGCAGACGTAATGTACAAGAACGCTCCACTCCGGTTAATTAACGTGTACGGCCCGGCACAAGGGGCTGAGCGGCTGGAGGTTTTTCAGCAGCTCCCACTGCTGCTGGCGACCTCCAGGCCGGTCATTCTGGGCGGGGACTTCAACTGCATCATCGATGCGGCTGGACGATCCGGCAGGGCCGGAAGCAGATTGGACGCTACGTCCAGATCCCTGATGGAAACAGTTAAGGATGCCAAGCTGCACGACGTCTTCAGCAACCCTGCAGACGGAGCGCAGCGTAGATACACCTGGTCGCGGCCAGACGGGTCCATTCGTTCCAGGATAGACTTCCTGTTTGTGTCCCGTGCATTCACAGTCAGATCCACCGACGTCAAGCCGGTGTTCTTCTCTGACCACTGCCTCCTACTGGCGGACTGCCACTTGGAGGAAGACCTGAGGGTGGGCAGGGGGGCATGGAAGCTAAATGTGCAACTGCTGACCCCAGAGAACATTGAGGAGCTCAAGAGGGATTACAAAGGTTGGAGAACCGTGAAACCCCTCTTTGAGTCCCTGACACACTGGTGGGAAGTGATCAAGGGAAGCATCAAGAGGTTTTTCATCCTCAAAGGCACCCAGAAAGCTAGAAAGGAACAGAGGGAAATGTCCCGACTCCAGGAAAAGATGCAGAATCTGCTCCGGCTGCGGTCGATGGGGGTCGATGTCAAGGAGGAGCTCCAAGAGGTGAAGGGCCAGCAAGCCTCGCACTTTGCCTCGGAGGCCTCCAAGATCATCTTCCGTTCCAGAGTCCGCTCCGTGGAGCAGGATGAGACGTGCTCACGTTTCTTCTTCCAAAAGGTACACAGAGAGCGCTCTGTGATCAGCAGCCTGAAGGAAGAAGACGGCTCAGTAAAGTCATCACGGTCCGACATTCTGAGGATCAGCAAATCCTTTTATGCCGGACTGTATGACGTGAAGCCCACGGACAGCACGGCCTCCCAGTCCTTCCTGTCCTCTATCACGGAGGTCCTAGACCACAGTACGCGGGAGAGCCTAGACAAACCGCTAACTCCTGACGAACTGACTAAGGCCCTCGAGTCCTTCGAGAAGAGTAAAACCCCCGGAAGCGACGGCCTGCCGGCGGAGTTGTATTCGGCTCTGTGGGACTTGATCGGCCCAGACCTGCTAGAAGTGTACGAGAGTATGCTCCTGGCCGGCAGCATGTCAGAATCCATGAGGAAAGGCATCATCACCCTCATCTACAAGCACAAGGGGGAAAGGGAGGAAATTAGAAATTGGCGACCCATTTCACTGTTGAATATGGACTATAAGATTCTGTCCAAGGTCATCGCCAACCGGGTCAAATCCGCTCTGGAATTGGTGATTCACCCTGACCAGACCTGCTCTGTGCCAGGCAGGAAGATCTCTGACAGCCTGGCGCTGCTCAGGGATACGATTGCCTATGTACAGGACAGGGGTGTGGATACCTGCCTCATCAGCTTGGATCAGGAGAAGGCCTTTGACAGAATATCGCACACCTACATGGGGGATGTGCTCTCCAAAATGGGCTTTGGGGAGGGAATTCGAAATTGGATCCAACTGCTCTACACTAACATCAGTAGCGCAGTCTCAATCAATGGGTGGGAAACAGATAGCTTTCCAATTAAATCTGGAGTCAGGCAGGGCTGCCCTCTCTCGCCTGTCCTTTTTGTGTGCTGCATAGAACCCTTTGCCGAGTCCATCAGGAAGGATCCGGGCATAAGAGGAGTGACGATCCCAGGCAGTGGAGGCACTCAGGTAAAAGCCTCCCTGTACATGGACGACGTCGCCGTCTTCTGCTCGGATCCGCTGTCGGTGCGCAGACTGATGCACGTCTGCGACCAGTTCGAACTGGCCTCGGGAGCCAAAGTAAATCGTGGGAAGAGCGAGGCCATGTTCTTTGGGAACTGGGCTGACCGATCCTTTGTCCCCTTCACTGTCAGGGCTGACGGCCTGAAGGTGCTGGGGATATGGTTCGGAGGGACCGGGGCATGCGTTAGAAACTGGATGGAGCGAGTGGCTATGGTGAAAAGGAAACTGGGCATGTGGGAGCGACGCTCCCTCTCCATTGCGGGTAAGAACCTGGTCATCAGGTGTGAGGTACTCTCGCTGTTGCTGTACGTGGCGCAGGTCTGGCCCATTCCACACTCCTGCGCGATGGCGATCACTCGAGCCATCTTCCGCTTTATCTGGAGGTCGAAAATGGATCGTGTCTGCAGGGACGCGATGTACAAGCCTCTAGATAAAGGGGGAAAAAACGTGCCCAACATCGCCCTCATACTGATGGCCACCTTTGTGTGTGGCTGCATCAAGCGGTGCGTAGACCCTCACTACGCAAACACCAAGTGTCACTACGTGCTGAGGTTCTACCTGTCCCCGGTGTTGCGAAGGATGGGTCTGGCCACGCTGCCGCGGAACGCTCCAAGTAGTTGGACCGTGCCGTACCACCTGTCCCTGGTGGAAAAATTTATGCAGAAAAACACCTTTGACCACAAGTCCATCAGGCAGTGGTCAGCACGTAACGTCCTAGAGGCCCTGAGGGATAAGGAGAGGGTGGACCCTGTGGGATGGTTCCCCGAGCAGACTGTCAAAGTCATTTGGCAGAATGCCTCATCGCCAGAACTTTCCAACAAGCACCAAGACGTAGCTTGGCTGGTGGTGAGAAAGGCCCTCCCCGTCAGATCCTTCCTACACGCCAGGAGTCTCACCCCCTCTGCACGATGCCCTCGAGGTGGCTGTGGTGGGGAAGAGACCGTTGTTCACCTCCTTGTGGATTGTGCCTTTGCAAAGAAAGTCTGGAGAGAGATGCAGTGGTTGCTGTCGAGGTTCATCCCGAGCAGTTCTGTGACACAGGACTCTGTGCTCTACGGGCTGTTCCCAGGGACACACACCGAGACAAACATCAACTGCAGCTGGAGGATCATCAACTCGGTGAAAGAGGCGCTTTGGTCTGCCCGAAACTTGTTGGTCTTCCAGCACAAAGAGTTGTCCCCGACCGATTGTTGCGGACTGGCACAATCCAAAGTCCAGGACTACGTGCTGAGGGACGCACTAAAGCTTGGGGCAGCTGCCGCAAAGGCGCAATGGGGAAGGGTCGCTGTCTAAGACCTTTCTACCACAGCGCACCGAGAGACTGGGAACTGTTTAGAGCCCCTCGGGCTGTACAGATCAAAATGAAAGGCTGTAAATGACTGCAATATTGTTTGTATTGATGCACCTGGTGATACATTTTGTAAAAGTTTAACCTGGATTGTACCCGTGTAATGTTGTTTTTGAAATGGTTTTGAATGTGATTGAAGATTTTTATGAATAAAGTATATTTTTACAAAAAAAAAAAAAAAAAAAAAAAATCTGTTCTTATCAGTTTAATATCTGATACGTCCCTTATCTGGGGACCATATATTAAATTGATTTTTGGAGCAGGGAGATGGAATAGGGGCTTGCTCCGTCCACTCCACGCATCGACCCGGTATTGCAGTATTTCTGGGAGTGGTGCACCACCCCTTTCCAGGGGATTTTCAATGCTAAAAATAGATTTCTTACAAACATCTGCTTTCTTTACTTTTCAACATGCACATCTTTCAAAACACAACTTTCTTTCTTTCTCATCGCTTCTCGGCCTCTTGGCTAAGATCAAGTGTAGTGTTGCAGGGGCGACACCATGGTCCTGCCATGGCAAGGTCGGGATGGAAGGGCGAAAACCAATCGCAATCCGAATTCATACCGTGGGTTACCTATCACCGTCCGAGTCACGGTGAACCACAGCGACGAAGGAGGATCACCTATGGATCGGGGCTTCTTCACCAGGAGGATCCTGTTGAAGGCGTGCGGCTTCCAAGCTACGGAGATCTTCACCCTGCACGACTCCCGCAAAGGTGGTTATTTCGACGTCACGTTCAAGCAAGTGGCAGACTGCGTCCGGCTCCTGAGGGTGTTCGAGGAGAAGAGAGACCTGCCGGAGATGAAGATCCTGACGGCGGAGCCGCACTTTTCTCTGCCGTTGCAACGGGAACGTGAGGTGATGGTGCATGTGTACAACCCCTTCGTCCCTGTCGCCGACGTGGTCACCTTCCTCACCAGGTACTTCGATAAGGTGGGGAGCGGCACCGAGATTCGAGACGACTTGGGGATCTGGACAGGCAAACGCCTGTTTAAGGTCACGCTAAAGACCGATGGTAAGGGAGCCATTTTCCACCCTCCTTCCAGTTTCGCAATCGGGGGAAACCGTGGCTACCTGGTCTACGCTGGGCAACCCAAGCATTGTCGCTCATGCGGCAAGGCTGGTCATGTGGCGGCCAACTGCAGCGCCTCCCTCTGCAAGATCTGCAAACAGGAAGGGCACCAGACAAAAGACTGCAAACAGGCCAAGTGCTGCAACCTGTGTGGCGAGGCAAGTCACCTCTACAGGACCTGCCCCAAACGCTGCCGTACTTACGCACAGGCAGCCAAAGCCGACCACGGGGAAGCAGAAGAAATGTTCCGTGTCACTCCAACCACCAAGGCCCCCAGGGAGCTCAACGGGACAAAGGAGGACACAGAGAGAGACAAGGTGGAGAAAGAGATTGAGGCAACAGAGAGCCAATCAACAGCACCACCCCCTGAACCTTCCAGTCCTCAGGACAGCGAATCAATGGAGGAGGAGGCAGCAGTGGAAAAGCAGCAGGGGGAGTGGCGGACGGTGAAGAACAAGAAAAGTAAGAGGGAGCGAAGAAGAAGCAAAGGCGTTTCCCAGAGAAGCGGCAAGAGGCGTCTCCCATCCGACACGGATGACAAGGGCAGCAGCTCTTCGGATGAGGAAGTGCCAGAGCGGCACCGACAGAAGAGGCGGCAAAGCTCCAGGGCGTTGGAGGACGAGACACCCGAGCTCCAGAAAATTGGAGACAACAAGGAGACCAACGCACCCCAACTTTGCCTGCAACCTGAGGAGGCCAGTGCACCACAGCCCCTGGAATCTGGGAGCAGTGAGGCAATCATCGCACCCCAGCTCCAGGAAGCCGGGAACAGCAACCCCCCAGAGGGGGTGAGTTTTGGAGAAGCTTCTCCAGCAAAGGTCATCTCAAAATCCGCTCACTACGTGAACCTCCAGATGCCACTGGAGCAGAACACGGCCAAGGAGATCTACCTCAGCCCATCCAAAGTGAAGGAATTTGAGCTCACTACGGGTATGAAGGAGCAGACTAAAGGTCTGGGACTCTCAGAGACAGTGGTTTTGGTAGGAGAATAAATGCTTTAATATGGGTTTAAAGATTGTATCCATAAATGTGCGTAGCATTAAATCTACTACGCGATGTGTTGCGACCTTGGACTACCTAGCCAAGGTCAAAGCTGACCTGTTGTTTCTGCAGGAGTGTGCGATACCGCACCTCAGCTCCTACAGGCAATGGTCACGATGGTGGTCCCACGGGCCATCGATCTGGTCGGGCGGAAACGACTCTCGTTCCTCCGGCCTGGGTATTCTGCTGCGGGGAGGCAACTTCACCGTCTCCGAGGTCAAGGAGGTGGTGGGCGGGCGACTCCTGGTAGCAGACGTAATGTACAAGAACGCTCCACTCCGGTTAATTAACGTGTACGGCCCGGCACAAGGGGCTGAGCGGCTGGAGGTTTTTCAGCAGCTCCCACTGCTGCTGGCGACCTCCAGGCCGGTCATTCTGGGCGGGGACTTCAACTGCATCATCGATGCGGCTGGACGATCCGGCAGGGCCGGAAGCAGATTGGACGCTACGTCCAGATCCCTGATGGAAACAGTTAAGGATGCCAAGCTGCACGACGTCTTCAGCAACCCTGCAGACGGAGCGCAGCGTAGATACACCTGGTCGCGGCCAGACGGGTCCATTCGTTCCAGGATAGACTTCCTGTTTGTGTCCCGTGCATTCACAGTCAGATCCACCGAGGTCAAGCCGGTGTTCTTCTCTGACCACTGCCTCCTACTGGCGGACTGCCACTTGGAGGAAGACCTGAGGGTGGGCAGGGGGGCATGGAAGCTAAATGTGCAACTGCTGACCCCAGAGAACATTGAGGAGCTCAAGAGGGATTACAAAGGTTGGAGAACCGTGAAACCCCTCTTTGAGTCCCTGACACACTGGTGGGAAGTGATCAAGGGAAGCATCAAGAGGTTTTTCATCCTCAAAGGCACCCAGAAAGCTAGAAAGGAACAGAGGGAAATGTCCCGACTCCAGGAAAAGATGCAGAATCTGCTCCGGCTGCGGTCGATGGGGGTCGATGTCAAGGAGGAGCTCCAAGAGGTGAAGGGCCAGCAAGCCTCGCACTTTGCCTCGGAGGCCTCCAAGATCATCTTCCGTTCCAGAGTCCGCTCCGTGGAGCAGGATGAGACGTGCTCACGTTTCTTCTTCCAAAAGGTACACAGAGAGCGCTCTGTGATCAGCAGCCTGAAGGAAGAAGACGGCTCAGTAAAGTCATCACGGTCCGACATTCTGAGGATCAGCAAATCCTTTTATGCCGGACTGTATGACGTGAAGCCCACGGACAGCACGGCCTCCCAGTCCTTCCTGTCCTCTATCACGGAGGTCCTAGACCACAGTACGCGGGAGAGCCTAGACAAACCGCTAACTCCTGACGAACTGACTAAGGCCCTCGAGTCCTTCGAGAAGAGTAAAACCCCCGGAAGCGACGGCCTGCCGGCGGAGTTGTATTCGGCTCTGTGGGACTTGATCGGCCCAGACCTGCTAGAAGTGTACGAGAGTATGCTCCTGGCCGGCAGCATGTCAGAATCCATGAGGAAAGGCATCATCACCCTCATCTACAAGCACAAGGGGGAAAGGGAGGAAATTAGAAATTGGCGACCCATTTCACTGTTGAATATGGACTATAAGATTCTGTCCAAGGTCATCGCCAACCGGGTCAAATCCGCTCTGGAATTGGTGATTCACCCTGACCAGACCTGCTCTGTGCCAGGCAGGAAGATCTCTGACAGCCTGGCGCTGCTCAGGGATACGATTGCCTATGTACAGGACAGGGGTGTGGATACCTGCCTCATCAGCTTGGATCAGGAGAAGGCCTTTGACAGAATATCGCACACCTACATGGGGGATGTGCTCTCCAAAATGGGCTTTGGGGAGGGAATTCGAAATTGGATCCAACTGCTCTACACTAACATCAGTAGCGCAGTCTCAATCAATGGGTGGGAAACAGATAGCTTTCCGATTAAATCTGGAGTCAGGCAGGGCTGCCCTCTCTCGCCTGTCCTTTTTGTGTGCTGCATAGAACCCTTTGCCGAGTCCATCAGGAAGGATCCGGGCATAAGAGGAGTGACGATCCCAGGCAGTGGAGGCACTCAGGTAAAAGCCTCCCTGTACATGGACGACGTCGCCGTCTTCTGCTCGGATCCGCTGTCGGTGCGCAGACTGATGCACGTCTGCGACCAGTTCGAACTGGCCTCGGGAGCCAAGGTAAATCGTGGGAAGAGCGAGGCCATGTTCTTTGGGAAGTGGGCTGACCGATCCTTTGTCCCCTTCACTGTCAGGGCTGACGGCCTGAAGGTGCTGGGGATATGGTTCGGAGGGACCGGGGCATGCGTTAGAAACTGGAAGGAGCGAGTGGCTATGGTGAAAAGGAAACTGGGCATGTGGGAGCGACGCTCCCTCTCCTTTGCGGGTAAGAACCTGGTCATCAGGTGTGAGGTACTCTCGCTGTTGCTGTACGTGGCGCAGGTCTGGCCCATTCCACACTCCTGCGCGATGGCGATCACTCGAGCCATCTTCCGCTTTATCTGGAGGTCGAAAATGGATCGTGTCTGCAGGGACGCGATGTACAAGCCTCTAGATAAAGGGGGAAAAAACGTGCCCAACATCGCCCTCATACTGATGGCCACCTTTGTGTGCGGCTGCATCAAGCGGTGCGTAGACCCTCAGTACGCAAACACCAAGTGTCACTACGTGCTGAGGTTCTACCTGTCCCCGGTGTTGCGAAGGATGGGTCTGGCCACGCTGCCGCGGAACGCTCCAAGTAGTTGGACCGTGCCGTACCACCTGTCCCTGGTGGAAAAATTTATGCAGAAAAACACCTTTGACCACAAGTCCATCAGGCAGTGGTCAGCACGTAACGTCCTAGAGGCCCTGAGGGATAAGGAGAGGGTGGACCCTGTGGGATGGTTCCCCGAGCAGACTGTTAAAGTCATTTGGCAGAATGCCTCATCGCCAGAACTTTCCAACAAGCACCAAGACGTAGCTTGGCTGGTGGTGAGAAAGGCCCTCCCCGTCAGATCCTTCCTACACGCCAGGAGTCTCACCCCCTCTGCACGATGCCCTCGAGGTGGCTGTGGTGGGGAAGAGACGGTTGTTCACCTCCTTGTGGATTGTGCCTTTGCAAAGAAAGTCTGGAGAGAGATGCAGTGGTTGCTGTCGAGGTTCATCCCGAGCAGTTCTGTGACACAGGACTCTGTGCTCTACGGGCTGTTCCCAGGGACACACACCGAGACAAACATCAACTGCAGCTGGAGGATCATCAACTCGGTGAAAGACGCGCTTTGGTCTGCCCGAAACTTGTTGGTCTTCCAGCACAAAGATTTGTCCCCGACCGATTGTTGCGGACTGGCACAATCCAAAGTCCAGGACTACGTGCTGAGGGACGCACTAAAGCTTGGGGCAGCTGCCGCAAAGGCGCAATGGGGAAGGGTCGCTGTCTAAGACCTTTCTACCACAGCGCACCGAGAGACTGGGAACTGTTTAGAGCCCCTCGGGCTGTACAGATCAAAATGAAAGGCTGTAAATGACTGTAATATTGTTTGTACTGATGCACCTGGTGATACATTTTGTAAAAGTTTAACCTGGATTGTACCCTTGTAATGTTGTTTTTGAAATGGTTTTGAATGTGATTGAAGATTTTTATGAATAAAGTATATTTTTACAAAAAAAAAAAAAAAAAAAAAATCTGTTCTTATCAGTTTAATATCTGATACGTCCCTTATCTGGGGACCATATATTAAATTGATTTTTGGAGCAGGGAGATGGAATAGGGGCTTGCTCCGTCCACTCCACGCATCGACCCGGTATTGCAGTATTTCTGGGAGTGGTGCACCACCCCTTTCCAGGGGATTTTCAATGCTAAAAATAGATTTCTTACAAACATCTGCTTTCTTTACTTTTCAACATGCACATCTTTCAAAACACAACTTTCTTTCTTTCTCATCGCTTCTCGGCCTTTTGGCTAAGATCAAGTGTTGCAGGAGCGACACCATGGTCCTGCCGTGGCAAGGTCGGGATGGAAGGGCGATAACCAATCGCAATCCGAATTCATACCGTGGGTTACCTATCACCGTCCGAGTCACGGTGAACCACAGCGACGAAGGAGGATCACCTATGGATCGGGGCTTCTTCACCAGGAGGATCCTGTTGAAGGCGTGCGGCTTCCAAGCTACGGAGATCTTCACCCTGCACGACTCCCGCAAAGGTGGTTATTTCGACGTCACGTTCAAGCAAGTGGCAGACTGCGTCCGGCTCCTGAGGGTGTTCGAGGAGAAGAGAGACCTGCCGGAGATGAAGATCCTGACGGCGGAGCCGCACTTTTCTCTGCCGTTGCAACGGGAACGTGAGGTGATGGTGCATGTGTACAACCCCTTCGTCCCTGTCGCCGACGTGGTCACCTTCCTCACCAGGTACTTCGATAAGGTGGGGAGCGGCACCGAGATTCGAGACGACTTGGGGATCTGGACAGGCAAACGCCTGTTTAAGGTCACGCTAAAGACCGATGGTAAGGGAGCCATTTTCCACCCTCCTTCCAGTTTCGCAATCGGGGGAAACCGTGGCTACCTGGTCTACGCTGGGCAACCCAAGCATTGTCGCTCATGCGGCAAGGCTGGTCATGTGGCGGCCAACTGCAGCGCCTCCCTCTGCAAGATCTGCAAACAGGAAGGGCACCAGACAAAAGACTGCAAACAGGCCAAGTGCTGCAACCTGTGTGGCGAGGCAAGTCACCTCTACAGGACCTGCCCCAAACGCTGCCGTACTTACGCACAGGCAGCCAAAGCCGACCACGGGGAAGCAGAAGAAATGTTCCGTGTCACTCCAACCACCAAGGCCCCCAGGGAGCTCAACGGGACAAAGGAGGACACAGAGAGAGACAAGGTGGAGAAAGAGATTGAGGCAACAGAGAGCCAATCAACAGCACCACCCCCTGAACCTTCCAGTCCTCAGGACAGCGAATCAATGGAGGAGGAGGCAGCAGTGGAAAAGCAGCAGGGGGAGTGGCGGACGGTGAAGAACAAGAAAAGTAAGAGGGAGCGAAGAAGAAGCAAAGGCGTTTCCCAGAGAAGCGGCAAGAGGCGTCTCCCATCCGACACGGATGACAAGGGCAGCAGCTCTTCGGATGAGGAAGTGCCAGAGCGGCACCGACAGAAGAGGCGGCAAAGCTCCAGGGCGTTGGAGGACGAGACACCCGAGCTCCAGAAAATTGGAGACAACAAGGAGACCAACGCACCCCAACTTTGCCTGCAACCTGAGGAGGCCAGTGCACCACAGCCCCTGGAATCTGGGAGCAGTGAGGCAATCATCGCACCCCAGCTCCAGGAAGCCGGGAACAGCAACCCCCCAGAGGGGGTGAGTTTTGGAGAAGCTTCTCCAGCAAAGGTCATCTCAAAATCCGCTCACTACGTGAACCTCCAGATGCCACTGGAGCAGAACACGGCCAAGGAGATCTACCTCAGCCCATCCAAAGTGAAGGAATTTGAGCTCACTACGGGTATGAAGGAGCAGACTAAAGGTCTGGGACTCTCAGAGACAGTGGGTTTGGTAGGAGAATAAATGCTTTAATATGGGTTTAAAGATTGTATCCATAAATGTGCGTAGCATTAAATCTACTACGCGATGTGTTGCGACCTTGGACTACCTTGCCAAGGTCAAAGCTGACCTGTTGTTTCTGCAGGAGTGTGCGATACCGCACCTCAGCTCCTACAGGCAATGGTCACGATGGTGGTCCCACGGGCCATCGATCTGGTCGGGCGGAAACGACTCTCGTTCCTCCGGCCTGGGTATTCTGCTGCGGGGAGGCAACTTCACCGTCTCCGAGGTCAAGGAGGTGGTGGGCGGGCGACTCCTGGTAGCAGACGTAATGTACAAGAACGCTCCACTCCGGTTAATTAACGTGTACGGCCCGGCACAAGGGGCTGAGCGGCTGGAGGTTTTTCAGCAGCTCCCACTGCTGCTGGCGACCTCCAGGCCGGTCATTCTGGGCGGGGACTTCAACTGCATCATCGATGCGGCTGGACGATCCGGCAGGGCCGGAAGCAGATTGGACGCTACGTCCAGATCCCTGATGGAAACAGTTAAGGATGCCAAGCTGCACGACGTCTTCAGCAACCCTGCAGACGGAGCGCAGCGTAGATACACCTGGTCGCGGCCAGACGGGTCCATTCGTTCCAGGATAGACTTCCTGTTTGTGTCCCGTGCATTCACAGTCAGATCCACCGAGGTCAAGCCGGTGTTCTTCTCTGACCACTGCCTCCTACTGGCGGACTGCCACTTGGAGGAAGACCTGAGGGTGGGCAGGGGGGCATGGAAGCTAAATGTGCAACTGCTGACCCCAGAGAACATTGAGGAGCTCAAGAGGGATTACAAAGGTTGGAGAACCGTGAAACCCCTCTTTGAGTCCCTGACACACTGGTGGGAAGTGATCAAGGGAAGCATCAAGAGGTTTTTCATCCTCAAAGGCACCCAGAAAGCTAGAAAGGAACAGAGGGAAATGTCCCGACTCCAGGAAAAGATGCAGAATCTGCTCCGGCTGCGGTCGATGGGGGTCGATGTCAAGGAGGAGCTCCAAGAGGTGAAGGGCCAGCAAGCCTCGCACTTTGCCTCGGAGGCCTCCAAGATCATCTTCCGTTCCAGAGTCCGCTCCGTGGAGCAGGATGAGACGTGCTCACGTTTCTTCTTCCAAAAGGTACACAGAGAGCGCTCTGTGATCAGCAGCCTGAAGGAAGAAGACGGCTCAGTAAAGTCATCACGGTCCGACATTCTGAGGATCAGCAAATCCTTTTATGCCGGACTGTATGACGTGAAGCCCACGGACAGCACGGCCTCCCAGTCCTTCCTGTCCTCTATCACGGAGGTCCTAGACCACAGTACTCGGGAGAGCCTAGACAAACCGCTAACCCCTGACGAACTGACTAAGGCCCTCGAGTCCTTCGAGAAGAGTAAAACCCCCGGAAGCGACGGCCTGCCGGCGGAGTTGTATTCGGCTCTGTGGGACTTGATCGGCCCAGACCTGCTAGAAGTGTACGAGAGTATGCTCCTGGCCGGCAGCATGTCAGAATCCATGAGGAAAGGCATCATCACCCTCATCTACAAGCACAAGGGGGAAAGGGAGGAAATTAGAAATTGGCGACCCATTTCACTGTTGAATATGGACTATAAGATTCTGTCCAAGGTCATCGCCAACCGGGTCAAATCCGCTCTGGAATTGGTGATTCACCCTGACCAGACCTGCTCTGTGCCAGGCAGGAAGATCTCTGACAGCCTGGCGCTGCTCAGGGATACGATTGCCTATGTACAGGACAGGGGTGTGGATACCTGCCTCATCAGCTTGGATCAGGAGAAGGCCTTTGACAGAATATCGCACACCTACATGGGGGATGTGCTCTCCAAAATGGGGTTTGGGGAGGGAATTCGAAATTGGATCCAACTGCTCTACACTAACATCAGTAGCGCAGTCTCAATCAATGGGTGGGAAACAGATAGCTTTCCGATTAAATCTGGAGTCAGGCAGGGCTGCCCTCTCTCGCCTGTCCTTTTTGTGTGCTGCATAGAACCCTTTGCCGAGTCCATCAGGAAGGATCCGGGCATAAGAGGAGTGACGATCCCAGGCAGTGGAGGCACTCAGGTAAAAGCCTCCCTGTACATGGACGACGTCGCCGTCTTCTGCTCGGATCCGCTGTCGGTGCGCAGACTGATGCACGTCTGCGACCAGTTCGAACTGGCCTCGGGAGCCAAGGTAAATCGTGGGAAGAGCGAGGCCATGTTCTTTGGGAAGTGGGCTGACCGATCCTTTGTCCCCTTCACTGTCAGGGCTGACGGCCTGAAGGTGCTGGGGATATGGTTCGGAGGGACCGGGGCATGCGTTAGAAACTGGAAGGAGCGAGTGGCTATGGTGAAAAGGAAACTGGGCATGTGGGAGCGACGCTCCCTCTCCATTGCGGGTAAGAACCTGGTCATCAGGTGTGAGGTACTCTCGCTGTTGCTGTACGTGGCGCAGGTCTGGCCCATTCCACACTCCTGCGCGATGGCGATCACCCGAGCCATCTTCCGCTTTATCTGGAGGTCGAAAATGGATCGTGTCTGCAGGGACGCGATGTACAAGCCTCTAGATAAAGGGGGAAAAAACGTGCCCAACATCGCCCTCATACTGATGGCCACCTTTGTGTGCGGCTGCATCAAGCGGTGCGTAGACCCTCAGTACGCAAACACCAAGTGTCACTACGTGCTGAGGTTCTACCTGTCCCCGGTGTTGCGAAGGATGGGTCTGGCCACGCTGCCGCGGAACGCTCCAAGTAGTTGGACCGTGCCGTACCACCTGTCCCTGGTGGAAAAATTTATGCAGAAAAACACCTTTGACCACAAGTCCATCAGGCAGTGGTCAGCACGTAACGTCCTAGAGGCCCTGAGGGATAAGGAGAGGGTGGACCCTGTGGGATGGTTCCCCGAGCAGACTGTCAAAGTCATTTGGCAGAATGCCTCATCGCCAGAACTTTCCAACAAGCACCAAGACGTAGCTTGGCTGGTGGTGAGAAAGGCCCTCCCCGTCAGATCCTTCCTACACGCCAGGAGTCTCACCCCCTCTGCACGATGCCCTCGAGGTGGCTGTGGTGGGGAAGAGACCGTTGTTCACCTCCTTGTGGATTGTGCCTTTGCAAAGAAAGTCTGGAGAGAGATGCAGTGGTTGCTGTCGAGGTTCATCCCGAGCAGTTCTGTGACACAGGACTCTGTGCTCTACGGGCTGTTCCCAGGGACACACACCGAGACAAACATCAACTGCAGCTGGAGGATCATCAACTCGGTGAAAGACGCGCTTTGGTCTGCCCGAAACTTGTTGGTCTTCCAGCACAAAGATTTGTCCCCGACCGATTGTTGCGGACTGGCACAATCCAAAGTCCAGGACTACGTGCTGAGGGACGCACTAAAGCTTGGGGCAGCTGCCGCAAAAGCGCAATGGGGAAGGGTCGCTGTCTAAGACCTTTCTACCACAGCGCACCGAGAGACTGGGAACTGTTTAGAGCCCCTCGGGCTGTACAGATCAAAATGAAAGGCTGTAAATGACTGTAATATTGTTTGTACTGATGCACCTGGTGATACATTTTGTAAAAGTTTAACCTGGATTGTACCCTTGTAATGTTGTTTTTGAAATGGTTTTGAATGTGATTGAAGTTTTTTATGAATAAAGTATATTTTTACAATAAAAAAAAAAAAAAAATCTGTTCTTATCAGTTTAATATCTGATACGTCCCTTATCTGGGGACCATATATTAAATTGATTTTTGGAGCAGGGAGATGGAATAGGGGCTTGCTCCGTCCACTCCACGCATCGACCCGGTATTGCAGTATTTCTGGGAGTGGTGCACCACCCCTTTCCAGGGGATTTTCAATGCTAAAAATAGATTTCTTACAAACATCTGCTTTCTTTACTTTTCAACATGCACATCTTTCAAAACACAACTTTCTTTCTTTCTCATCGCTTCTCGGCCTTTTGGCTAAGATCAAGTGTTGCAGGAGCGACACCATGGTCCTGCCGTGGCAAGGTCGGGATGGAAGGGCGATAACCAATCGCAATCCGAATTCATACCGTGGGTTACCTATCACCGTCCGAGTCACGGTGAACCACAGCGACGAAGGAGGATCACCTATGGATCGGGGCTTCTTCACCAGGAGGATCCTGTTGAAGGCGTGCGGCTTCCAAGCTACGGAGATCTTCACCCTGCACGACTCCCGCAAAGGTGGTTATTTCGACGTCACGTTCAAGCAAGTGGCAGACTGCGTCCGGCTCCTGAGGGTGTTCGAGGAGAAGAGAGACCTGCCGGAGATGAAGATCCTGACGGCGGAGCCGCACTTTTCTCTGCCGTTGCAACGGGAACGTGAGGTGATGGTGCATGTGTACAACCCCTTCGTCCCTGTCGCCGACGTGGTCACCTTCCTCACCAGGTACTTCGATAAGGTGGGGAGCGGCACCGAGATTCGAGACGACTTGGGGATCTGGACAGGCAAACGCCTGTTTAAGGTCACGCTAAAGACCGATGGTAAGGGAGCCATTTTCCACCCTCCTTCCAGTTTCGCAATCGGGGGAAACCGTGGCTACCTGGTCTACGCTGGGCAACCCAAGCATTGTCGCTCATGCGGCAAGGCTGGTCATGTGGCGGCCAACTGCAGCGCCTCCCTCTGCAAGATCTGCAAACAGGAAGGGCACCAGACAAAAGACTGCAAACAGGCCAAGTGCTGCAACCTGTGTGGCGAGGCAAGTCACCTCTACAGGACCTGCCCCAAACGCTGCCGTACTTACGCACAGGCAGCCAAAGCCGACCACGGGGAAGCAGAAGAAATGTTCCGTGTCACTCCAACCACCAAGGCCCCCAGGGAGCTCAACGGGACAAAGGAGGACACAGAGAGAGACAAGGTGGAGAAAGAGATTGAGGCAACAGAGAGCCAATCAACAGCACCACCCCCTGAACCTTCCAGTCCTCAGGACAGCGAATCAATGGAGGAGGAGGCAGCAGTGGAAAAGCAGCAGGGGGAGTGGCGGACGGTGAAGAACAAGAAAAGTAAGAGGGAGCGAAGAAGAAGCAAAGGCGTTTCCCAGAGAAGCGGCAAGAGGCGTCTCCCATCCGACACGGATGACAAGGGCAGCAGCTCTTCGGATGAGGAAGTGCCAGAGCGGCACCGACAGAAGAGGCGGCAAAGCTCCAGGGCGTTGGAGGACGAGACACCCGAGCTCCAGAAAATTGGAGACAACAAGGAGACCAACGCACCCCAACTTTGCCTGCAACCTGAGGAGGCCAGTGCACCACAGCCCCTGGAATCTGGGAGCAGTGAGGCAATCATCGCACCCCAGCTCCAGGAAGCCGGGAACAGCAACCCCCCAGAGGGGGTGAGTTTTGGAGAAGCTTCTCCAGCAAAGGTCATCTCAAAATCCGCTCACTACGTGAACCTCCAGATGCCACTGGAGCAGAACACGGCCAAGGAGATCTACCTCAGCCCATCCAAAGTGAAGGAATTTGAGCTCACTACGGGTATGAAGGAGCAGACTAAAGGTCTGGGACTCTCAGAGACAGTGGGTTTGGTAGGAGAATAAATGCTTTAATATGGGTTTAAAGATTGTATCCATAAATGTGCGTAGCATTAAATCTACTACGCGATGTGTTGCGACCTTGGACTACCTAGCCAAGGTCAAAGCTGACCTGTTGTTTCTGCAGGAGTGTGCGATACCGCACCTCAGCTCCTACAGGCAATGGTCACGATGGTGGTCCCACGGGCCATCGATCTGGTCGGGCGGAAACGACTCTCGTTCCTCCGGCCTGGGTATTCTGCTGCGGGGAGGCAACTTCACCGTCTCCGAGGTCAAGGAGGTGGTGGGCGGGCGACTCCTGGTAGCAGACGTAATGTACAAGAACGCTCCACTCCGGTTAATTAACGTGTACGGCCCGGCACAAGGGGCTGAGCGGCTGGAGGTTTTTCAGCAGCTCCCACTGCTGCTGGCGACCTCCAGGCCGGTCATTCTGGGCGGGGACTTCAACTGCATCATCGATGCGGCTGGACGATCCGGCAGGGCCGGAAGCAGACTGGACGCTACGTCCAGATCCCTGATGGAAACAGTTAAGGATGCCAAGCTGCACGACGTCTTCAGCAACCCTGCAGACGGAGCGCAGCGTAGATACACCTGGTCGCGGCCAGACGGGTCCATTCGTTCCAGGATAGACTTCCTGTTTGTGTCCCGTGCATTCACAGTCAGATCCACCGACGTCAAGCCGGTGTTCTTCTCTGACCACTGCCTCCTACTGGCGGACTGCCACTTGGAGGAAGACCTGAGGGTGGGCAGGGGGGCATGGAAGCTAAATGTGCAACTGCTGACCCCAGAGAACATTGAGGAGCTCAAGAGGGATTACAAAGGTTGGAGAACCGTGAAACCCCTCTTTGAGTCCCTGACACACTGGTGGGAAGTGATCAAGGGAAGCATCAAGAGGTTTTTCATCCTCAAAGGCACCCAGAAAGCTAGAAAGGAACAGAGGGAAATGTCCCGACTCCAGGAAAAGATGCAGAATCTGCTCCGGCTGCGGTCGATGGGGGTCGATGTCAAGGAGGAGCTCCAAGAGGTGAAGGGCCAGCAAGCCTCGCACTTTGCCTCGGAGGCCTCCAAGATCATCTTCCGTTCCAGAGTCCGCTCCGTGGAGCAGGATGAGACGTGCTCACGTTTCTTCTTCCAAAAGGTACACAGAGAGCGCTCTGTGATCAGCAGCCTGAAGGAAGAAGACGGCTCAGTAAAGTCATCACGGTCCGACATTCTGAGGATCAGCAAATCCTTTTATGCCGGACTGTATGACGTGAAGCCCACGGACAGCACGGCCTCCCAGTCCTTCCTGTCCTCTATCACGGAGGTCCTAGACCACAGTACGCGGGAGAGCCTAGACAAACCGCTAACTCCTGACGAACTGACTAAGGCCCTCGAGTCCTTCGAGAAGAGTAAAACCCCCGGAAGCGACGGCCTGCCGGCGGAGTTGTATTCGGCTCTGTGGGACTTGATCGGCCCAGACCTGCTAGAAGTGTACGAGAGTATGCTCCTGGCCGGCAGCATGTCAGAATCCATGAGGAAAGGCATCATCACCCTCATCTACAAGCACAAGGGGGAAAGGGAGGAAATTAGAAATTGGCGACCCATTTCACTGTTGAATGTGGACTATAAGATTCTGTCCAAGGTCATCGCCAACCGGGTCAAATCCGCTCTGGAATTGGTGATTCACCCTGACCAGACCTGCTCTGTGCCAGGCAGGAAGATCTCTGACAGCCTGGCGCTGCTCAGGGATACGATTGCCTATGTACAGGACAGGGGTGTGGATAGCTGCCTCATCAGCTTGGATCAGGAGAAGGCCTTTGACAGAATATCGCACACCTACATGGGGGATGTGCTCTCCAAAATGGGGTTTGGGGAGGGAATTCGAAATTGGATCCAACTGCTCTACACTAACATCAGTAGCGCAGTCTCAATCAATGGGTGGGAAACAGATAGCTTTCCGATTAAATCTGGAGTCAGGCAGGGCTGCCCTCTCTCGCCTGTCCTTTTTGTGTGCTGCATAGAACCCTTTGCCGAGTCCATCAGGAAGGATCCGGGCATAAGAGGAGTGACGATCCCAGGCAGTGGAGGCACTCAGGTAAAAGCCTCCCTGTACATGGACGACGTCGCCGTCTTCTGCTCGGATCCGCTGTCGGTGCGCAGACTGATGCACGTCTGCGACCAGTTCGAACTGGCCTCGGGAGCCAAGGTAAATCGTGGGAAGAGCGAGGCCACGTTCTTTGGGAACTGGGCTGACCGATCCTTTGTCCCCTTCACTGTCAGGGCTGACGGCCTGAAGGTGCTGGGGATATGGTTCGGAGGGACCGGGGCATGCGTTAGAAACTGGAAGGAGCGAGTGGCTATGGTGAAAAGGAAACTGGGCATGTGGGAGCGACGCTCCCTCTCCATTGCGGGTAAGAACCTGGTCATCAGGTGTGAGGTACTCTCGCTGTTGCTGTACGTGGCGCAGGTCTGGCCCATTCCACACTCCTGCGCGATGGCGATCACTCGAGCCATCTTCCGCTTTATCTGGAGGTCGAAAATGGATCGTGTCTGCAGGGACGCGATGTACAAGCCTCTAGATAAAGGGGGAAAAAACGTGCCCAACATCGCCCTCATACTGATGGCCACCTTTGTGTGCGGCTGCATCAAGCGGTGCGTAGACCCTCAGTACGCAAACACCAAGTGTCACTACGTGCTGAGGTTCTACCTGTCCCCGGTGTTGCGAAGGATGGGTCTGGCCACGCTGCCGCGGAACGCTCCAAGTAGTTGGACCGTGCCGTACCACCTGTCCCTGGTGGAAAAATTTATGCAGAAAAACACCTTTGACCACAAGTCCATCAGGCAGTGGTCAGCACGTAACGTCCTAGAGGCCCTGAGGGATAAGGAGAGGGTGGACCCTGTGGGATGGTTCCCCGAGCAGACTGTCAAAGTCATTTGGCAGAATGCCTCATCGCCAGAACTTTCCAACAAGCACCAAGACGTAGCTTGGCTGGTGGTGAGAAAGGCCCTCCCCGTCAGATCCTTCCTACACGCCAGGAGTCTCACCCCCTCTGCACGATGCCCTCGAGGTGGCTGTGGTGGGGAAGAGACCGTTGTTCACCTCCTTGTGGATTGTGCCTTTGCAAAGAAAGTCTGGAGAGAGATGCAGTGGTTGCTGTCGAGGTTCATCCCGAGCAGTTCTGTGACACAGGACTCTGTGCTCTACGGGCTGTTCCCAGGGACACACACCGAGACAAACATCAACTGCAGCTGGAGGATCATCAACTCGGTGAAAGAGGCGCTTTGGTCTGCCCGAAACTTGTTGGTCTTCCAGCACAAAGATTTGTCCCCGACCGATTGTTGCGGACTGGCACAATCCAAAGTCCAGGACTACGTGCTGAGGGACGCACTAAAGCTTGGGGCAGCTGCCGCAAAGGCGCAATGGGGAAGGGTCGCTGTCTAAGACCTTTCTACCACAGCGCACCGAGAGACTGGGAACTGTTTAGAGCCCCTCGGGCTGTACAGATCAAAATGAAAGGCTGTAAATGACTGTAATATTGTTTGTACTGATGCACCTGGTGATACATTTTGTAAAAGTTTAACCTGGATTGTACCCTTGTAATGTTGTTTTTGAAATGGTTTGGAATGTGATTGAAGATTTTTATGAATAAAGTATATTTTTACAAAAAAAAAAAAAATCTGTTCTTATGGGGAAGGGTCGCTGTCTAAGACCTTTCTACCACAGCGCACCGAGAGACTGGGAACTGTTTAGAGCCCCTCGGGCTGTACAGATCAAAATGAAAGGCTGTAAATGACTGTAATATTGTTTGTACTGATGCACCTGGTGATACATTTTGTAAAAGTTTAACCTGGATTGTACCCTTGTAATGTTGTTTTTGAAATGGTTTTGAATGTGATTGAAGATTTTTTATGAATAAAGTATATTTTTACAAAAAAAAAAAAAAAAAAAAAAAAAAAAAAATCTGTTCTTATCAGTTTAATATCTGATACGTCCCTTATCTGGGGACCATATATTAAATTGATTTTTGGAGCAGGGAGATGGAATAGGGGCTTGCTCCGTCCACTCCACGCATCGACCCGGTATTGCAGTATCTCTGGGAACGGTGCACCCTCCCCTTTCCAAAAAAAAAAAAAAAAAAAAATCTGTTCTTATCAGTTTAATATCTGATACGTCCCTTATCTGGGGACCATATATTAAATTGATTTTTGGAGCAGGGAGATGGAATAGGGGCTTGCTCCGTCCACTCCACGCATCGACCCGGTATTGCAGTATTTCTGGGAATGGTGCACCACCCCTTTCCAGGGGATTTTCAATGCTAAAAATAGATTTCTTACAAACATCTGCTTTCTTTACTTTTCAACATGCACATCTTTCAAAACACAACTTTCTTTCTTTCTCATCGCTTCTCGGCCTTTTGGCTAAGATCAAGTGTTGCAGGAGCGACACCATGGTCCTGCCGTGGCAAGGTCGGGATGGAAGGGCGATAACCAATCGCAATCCGAATTCATACCGTGGGTTACCTATCACCGTCCGAGTCACGGTGAACCACAGCGACGAAGGAGGATCACCTATGGATCGGGGCTTCTTCACCAGGAGGATCCTGTTGAAGGCGTGCGGCTTCCAAGCTACGGAGATCTTCACCCTGCACGACTCCCGCAAAGGTGGTTATTTCGACGTCACGTTCAAGCAAGTGGCAGACTGCGTCCGGCTCCTGAGGGTGTTCGAGGAGAAGAGAGACCTGCCGGAGATGAAGATCCTGACGGCGGAGCCGCACTTTTCTCTGCCGTTGCAACGGGAACGTGAGGTGATGGTGCATGTGTACAACCCCTTCGTCCCTGTCGCCGACGTGGTCACCTTCCTCACCAGGTACTTCGATAAGGTGGGGAGCGGCACCGAGATTCGAGACGACTTGGGGATCTGGACAGGCAAACGCCTGTTTAAGGTCACGCTAAAGACCGATGGTAAGGGAGCCATTTTCCACCCTCCTTCCAGTTTCGCAATCGGGGGAAACCGTGGCTACCTGGTCTACGCTGGGCAACCCAAGCATTGTCGCTCATGCGGCAAGGCTGGTCATGTGGCGGCCAACTGCAGCGCCTCCCTCTGCAAGATCTGCAAACAGGAAGGGCACCAGACAAAAGACTGCAAACAGGCCAAGTGCTGCAACCTGTGTGGCGAGGCAAGTCACCTCTACAGGACCTGCCCCAAACGCTGCCGTACTTACGCACAGGCAGCCAAAGCCGACCACGGGGAAGCAGAAGAAATGTTCCGTGTCACTCCAACCACCAAGGCCCCCAGGGAGCTCAACGGGACAAAGGAGGACACAGAGAGAGACAAGGTGGAGAAAGAGATTGAGGCAACAGAGAGCCAATCAACAGCACCACCCCCTGAACCTTCCAGTCCTCAGGACAGCGAATCAATGGAGGAGGAGGCAGCAGTGGAAAAGCAGCAGGGGGAGTGGCGGACGGTGAAGAACAAGAAAAGTAAGAGGGAGCGAAGAAGAAGCAAAGGCGTTTCCCAGAGAAGCGGCAAGAGGCGTCTCCCATCCGACACGGATGACAAGGGCAGCAGCTCTTCGGATGATGAAGTGCCAGAGCGGCACCGACAGAAGAGGCGGCAAAGCTCCAGGGCGTTGGAGGACGAGACACCCGAGCTCCAGAAAATTGGAGACAACAAGGAGCCCAGCGCACCCCAACTTGGCCTGCAACCTGAGGAGGCCAGTGCACCACAGCCCCTGGAATCTGGGAGCAGTGAGGCAATCATCGCACCCCAGCTCCAGGAAGCCGGGAACAGCAACCCCCCAGAGGGGGTGAGTTTTGGAGAAGCTTCTCCAGCAAAGGTCACCTCAAAACCCGCTCACTACGTGAACCTCCAGATGCCACTGGAGCATAACACGGCCAAGGAGATCTACCTCAGCCCATCCAAAGTGAAGGAATTTGAGGTCACTACGGGTATGAAGGAGCAGACTAAAGGTCTGGGACTCTCAGAGACAGTGGGTTTGGTAGGAGAATAAATGCTTTAATATGGGTTTAAAGATTGTATCCATAAATGTGCGTAGCATTAAATCTACTACGCGATGTGTTGCGACCTTGGACTACCTAGCCAAGGTCAAAGCTGACCTGTTGTTTCTGCAGGAGTGTGCGATACCGCACCTCAGCTCCTACAGGCAATGGTCACGATGGTGGTCCCACGGGCCATCGATCTGGTCGGGCGGAAACGACTCTCGTTCCTCCGGCCTGGGTATTCTGCTGCGGGGAGGCAACTTCACCGTCTCCGAGGTCAAGGAGGTGGTGGGCGGGCGACTCCTGGTAGCAGACGTAATGTACAAGAACGCTCCACTCCGGTTAATTAACGTGTACGGCCCGGCACAAGGGGCTGAGCGGCTGGAGGTTTTTCAGCAGCTCCCACTGCTGCTGGCGACCTCCAGGCCGGTCATTCTGGGCGGGGACTTCAACTGCATCATCGATGCGGCTGGACGATCCGGCAGGGCCGGAAGCAGATTGGACGCTACGTCCAGATCCCTGATGGAAACAGTTAAGGATGCCAAGCTGCACGACGTCTTCAGCAACCCTGCAGACGGAGCGCAGCGTAGATACACCTGGTCGCGGCCAGACGGGTCCATTCGTTCCAGGATAGACTTCCTGTTTGTGTCCCGTGCATTCACAGTCAGATCCACCGAGGTCAAGCCGGTGTTCTTCTCTGACCACTGCCTCCTACTGGCGGACTGCCACTTGGAGGAAGACCTGAGGGTGGGCAGGGGGGCATGGAAGCTAAATGTGCAACTGCTGACCCCAGAGAACATTGAGGAGCTCAAGAGGGATTACAAAGGTTGGAGAACCGTGAAACCCCTCTTTGAGTCCCTGACACACTGGTGGGAAGTGATCAAGGGAAGCATCAAGAGGTTTTTCATCCTCAAAGGCACCCAGAAAGCTAGAAAGGAACAGAGGGAAATGTCCCGACTCCAGGAAAAGATGCAGAATCTGCTCCGGCTGCGGTCGATGGGGGTCGATGTCAAGGAGGAGCTCCAAGAGGTGAAGGGCCAGCAAGCCTCGCACTTTGCCTCGGAGGCCTCCAAGATCATCTTCCGTTCCAGAGTCCGCTCCGTGGAGCAGGATGAGACGTGCTCACGTTTCTTCTTCCAAAAGGTACACAGAGAGCGCTCTGTGATCAGCAGCCTGAAGGAAGAAGACGGCTCAGTAAAGTCATCACGGTCCGACATTCTGAGGATCAGCAAATCCTTTTATGCCGGACTGTATGACGTGAAGCCCACGGACAGCACGGCCTCCCAGTCCTTCCTGTCCTCTATCACGGAGGTCCTAGACCACAGTACGCGGGAGAGCCTAGACAAACCGCTAACCCCTGACGAACTGACTAAGGCCCTCGAGTCCTTCGAGAAGAGTAAAACCCCCGGAAGCGACGGCCTGCCGGCGGAGTTGTATTCGGCTCTGTGGGACTTGATCGGCCCAGACCTGCTAGAAGTGTACGAGAGTATGCTCCTGGCCGGCAGCATGTCAGAATCCATGAGGAAAGGCATCATCACCCTCATCTACAAGCACAAGGGGGAAAGGGAGGAAATTAGAAATTGGCGACCCATTTCACTGTTGAATATGGACTATAAGATTCTGTCCAAGGTCATCGCCAACCGGGTCAAATCCGCTCTGGAATTGGTGATTCACCCTGACCAGACCTGCTCTGTGCCAGGCAGGAAGATCTCTGACAGCCTGGCGCTGCTCAGGGATACGATTGCCTATGTACAGGACAGGGGTGTGGATACCTGCCTCATCAGCTTGGATCAGGAGAAGGCCTTTGACAGAATATCGCACACCTACATGGGGGATGTGCTCTCCAAAATGGGCTTTGGGGAGGGAATTCGAAATTGGATCCAACTGCTCTACACTAACATCAGTAGCGCAGTCTCAATCAATGGGTGGGAAACAGATAGCTTTCCGATTAAATCTGGAGTCAGGCAGGGCTGCCCCCTCTCGCCTGTCCTTTTTGTGTGCTGCATAGAACCCTTTGCCGAGTCCATCAGGAAGGATCCGGGCATAAGAGGAGTGACGATCCCAGGCAGTGGAGGCACTCAGGTAAAAGCCTCCCTGTACATGGACGACGTCGCCGTCTTCTGCTCGGATCCGCTGTCGGTGCGCAGACTGATGCACGTCTGCGACCAGTTCGAACTGGCCTCGGGAGCCAAGGTAAATCGTGGGAAGAGCGAGGCCATGTTCTTTGGGAACTGGGCTGACCGATCCTTTGTCCCCTTCACTGTCAGGGCTGACGGCCTGAAGGTGCTGGGGATATGGTTCGGAGGGACCGGGGCATGCGTTAGAAACTGGAAGGAGCGAGTGGCTATGGTGAAAAGGAAACTGGGCATGTGGGAGCGACGCTCCCTCTCCATTGCGGGTAAGAACCTGGTCATCAGGGGTGAGGTACTCTCGCTGTTGCTGTACGTGGCGCAGGTCTGGCCCATCCCACACTCCTGCGCGATGGCGATCACTCGAGCCATCTTCCGCTTTATCTGGAGGTCGAAAATGGATCGTGTCTGCAGGGACGCGATGTACAAGCCTCTAGATAAAGGGGGAAAAAACGTGCCCAACATCGCCCTCATACTGATGGCCACCTTTGTGTGCGGCTGCATCAAGCGGTGCGTAGACCCTCAGTACGCAAACACCAAGTGTCACTACGTGCTGAGGTTCTACCTGTCCCCGGTGTTGCGAAGGATGGGTCTGGCCACGCTGCCGCGGAACGCTCCAAGTAGTTGGACCGTGCCGTACCACCTGTCCCTGGTGGAAAAATTTATGCAGAAAAACACCTTTGACCACAAGTCCATCAGGCAGTGGTCAGCACGTAACGTCCTAGAGGCCCTGAGGGATAAGGAGAGGGTGGACCCTGTGGGATGGTTCCCCGAGCAGACTGTCAAAGTCATTTGGCAGAATGCCTCATCGCCAGAACTTTCCAACAAGCACCAAGACGTAGCTTGGCTGGTGGTGAGAAAGGCCCTCCCCGTCAGATCCTTCCTACACGCCAGGAGTCTCACCCCCTCTGCACGATGCCCTCGAGGTGGCTGTGGTGGGGAAGAGACCGTTGTTCACCTCCTTGTGGATTGTGCCTTTGCAAAGAAAGTTTGGAGAGAGATGCAGTGGTTGCTGTCGAGGTTCATCCCGAGCAGTTCTGTGACACAGGACTCTGTGCTCTACGGGCTGTTCCCAGGGACACACACCGAGACAAACATCAACTGCAGCTGGAGGATCATCAACTCGGTGAAAGACGCGCTTTGGTCTGCCCGAAACTTGTTGGTCTTCCAGCACAAAGAGTTGTCCCCGACCGATTGTTGCGGACTGGCACAATCCAAAGTCCAGGACTACGTGCTGAGGGACGCACTAAAGCTTGGGGCAGCTGCCGCAAAGGCGCAATGGGGAAGGGTCGCTGTCTAAGACCTTTCTACCACAGCGCACCGAGAGACTGGGAACTGTTTAGAGCCCCTCGGGCTGTACAGATCAAAATGAAAGGCTGTAAATGACTGTAATATTGTTTGTACTGATGCACCTGGTGATACATTTTGTAAAAGTTTAATCTGGATTGTACCCTTGTAATGTTGTTTTTGAAATGGTTTTGAATGTGATTGAAGATTTTTATGAATAAAGTATATTTTTACAAAAAAAAAAAAAAAAAAAAAAATCTGTTCTTATCAGTTGCTGGGGATATGGTTCGGAGGGACCGGGGCATGCGTTAGAAACTGGAAGGAGCGAGTGGCTATGGTGAAAAGGAAACTGGGCATGTGGGAGCGACGCTCCCTCTCCATTGCGGGTAAGAACCTGGTCATCAGGTGTGAGGTACTCTCGCTGTTGCTGTACGTGGCGCAGGTCCGGCCCATTCCACACTCCTGCGCGATGGCGATCACTCGAGCCATCTTCCGCTTTATCTGGAGGTCGAAAATGGATCGTGTCTGCAGGGACGCGATGTACAAGCCTCTAGATAAAGGGGGAAAAAACGTGCCCAACATCGCCCTCATACTGATGGCCACCTTTGTGTGCGGCTGCATCAAGCGGTGCGTAGACCCTCAGTACGCAAACACCAAGTGTCACTACGTGCTGAGGTTCTACCTGTCCCCGGTGTTGCGAAGGATGGGTCTGGCCACGCTGCCGCGGAACGCTCCAAGTAGTTGGACCGTGCCGTACCACCTGTCCCTGGTGGAAAAATTTATGCAGAAAAACACCTTTGACCACAAGT
Source organism: Cetorhinus maximus (assembly GCF_964194155.1). Classification (NCBI taxonomy): domain Eukaryota; kingdom Metazoa; phylum Chordata; class Chondrichthyes; order Lamniformes; family Cetorhinidae; genus Cetorhinus; species Cetorhinus maximus. Next base: position 183,396 of record NW_027596593.1, read on the forward strand.
CCATCAGGCAGTGGTCAGCACGTAACGTCCTAGAGGCCCTGAGGGATAAGGAGAGGGTGGACCCTGTGGGATGGTTCCCCGAGCAGACTGTCAAAGTCATTTGGCAGAATGCCTCATCGCCAGAACTTTCCAACAAGCACCAAGACGTAGCTTGGCTGGTGGTGAGAAAGGCCCTCCCCGTCAGATCCTTCCTACACGCCAGGAGTCTCACCCCCTCTGCACGATGCCCTCGAGGTGGCTGTGGTGGGGAAGAGACCGTTGTTCACCTCCTTGTGGATTGTGCCTTTGCAAAGAAAGTCTGGAGAGAGATGCAGTGGTTGCTGTCGAGGTTCATCCCGAGCAGTTCTGTGACACAGGACTCTGTGCTCTACGGGCTGTTCCCAGGGACACACACCGAGACAAACATCAACTGCAGCTGGAGGATCATCAACTCGGTGAAAGACGCGCTTTGGTCTGCCCGAAACTTGTTGGTCTTCCAGCACAAAGATTTGTCCCCGACCGATTGTTGCGGACTGGCACAATCCAAAGTCCAGGACTACGTGCTGAGGGACGCACTAAAGCTTGGGGCAGCTGCCGCAAAGGCGCAATGGGGAAGGGTCGCTGTCTAAGACCTTTCTACCACAGCGCACCGAGAGACTGGGAACTGTTTAGAGCCCCTCGGGCTGTACAGATCAAAATGAAAGGCTGTAAATGACTGTAATATTGTTTGTACTGATGCACCTGGTGATACATTTTGTAAAAGTTTAACCTGGATTGTACCCTTGTAATGTTGTTTTTGAAATGGTTTTGAATGTGATTGAAGATTTTTATGAATAAAGTATATTTTTACAATAAAAAAAAAAAAAAAAATCTGTTCTTATCAGTTTAATATCTGATACGTCCCTTATCTGGGGACCATATATTAAATTGATTTTTGGAGCAGGGAGATGGAATAGGGGCTTGCTCCGTCCACTCCACGCATCGACCCGGTATTGCAGTATTTCTGGGAATGGTGCACCACCCCTTTCCAGGGGATTTTCAATGCTAAAAATAGATTTCTTACAAACATCTGCTTTCTTTACTTTTCAACATGCACATCTTTCAAAACACAACTTTCTTTCTTTCTCATCGCTTCTCGGCCTTTTGGCTAAGATCAAGTGTTGCAGGAGCGACACCATGGTCCTGCCGTGGCAAGGTCGGGATGGAAGGGCGATAACCAATCGCAATCCGAATTCATACCGTGGGTTACCTATCACCGTCCGAGTCACGGTGAACCACAGCGACGAAGGAGGATCACCTATGGATCGGGGCTTCTTCACCAGGAGGATCCTGTTGAAGGCGTGCGGCTTCCAAGCTACGGAGATCTTCACCCTGCACGACTCCCGCAAAGGTGGTTATTTCGACGTGACGTTCAAGCAAGTGGCAGACTGCGTCCGGCTCCTGAGGGTGTTCGAGGAGAAGAGAGACCTGCCGGAGATGAAGATCCTGACGGCGGAGCCGCACTTTTCTCTGCCGTTGCAACGGGAACGTGAGGTGATGGTGCATGTGTACAACCCCTTCGTCCCTGTCGCCGACGTGGTCACCTTCCTCACCAGGTACTTCGATAAGGTGGGGAGCGGCACTGAGATTCGAGACGACTTGGGGATCTGGACAGGCAAACGCCTGTTTAAGGTCACGCTAAAGACCGATGGTAAGGGAGCCATTTTCCACCCTCCTTCCAGTTTCGCTATCGGGGGAAACCGTGGCTACCTGGTCTACGCTGGGCAACCCAAGCATTGTCGCTCATGCGGCAAGGCTGGTCATGTGGCGGCCAACTGCAGCGCCTCCCTCTGCAAGATCTGCAAACAGGAAGGGCACCAGACAAAAGACTGCAAACAGGCCAAGTGCTGCAACCTGTGTGGCGAGGCAAGTCACCTCTACAGGACCTGCCCCAAACGCTGCCGTACTTACGCACAGGCAGCCAAAGCCGACCACGGGGAAGCAGAAGAAATGTTCCGTGTCACTCCAACCACCAAGGCCCCCAGGGAGCTCAACGGGACAAAGGAGGACACAGAGAGAGACAAGGTGGAGAAAGAGATTGAGGCAACAGAGAGCCAATCAACAGCACCACCCCCTGAACCTTCCAGTCCTCAGGACAGCGAATCAATGGAGGAGGAGGCAGCAGTGGAAAAGCAGCAGGGGGAGTGGCGGACGGTGAAGAACAAGAAAAGTAAGAGGGAGCGAAGAAGAAGCAAAGGCGTTTCCCAGAGAAGCGGCAAGAGGCGTCTCCCATCCGACACGGACGACAAGGGCAGCAGCTCTTCGGATGAGGAAGTGCCAGAGCGGCACCGACAGAAGAGGCGGCAAAGCTCCAGGGCGTTGGAGGACGAGACACCCGAGCTCCAGAAAATTGGAGACAACAAGGAGACCAACGCACCCCAACTTTGCCTGCAACCTGAGGAGGCCAGTGCACCACAGCCCCTGGAATCTGGGAGCAGTGAGGCAATCATCGCACCCCAGCTCCAGGAAGCCGGGAACAGCAACCCCCCAGAGGGGGTGAGTTTTGGAGAAGCTTCTCCAGCAAAGGTCATCTCAAAATCCGCTCACTACGTGAACCTCCAGATGCCACTGGAGCAGAACACGGCCAAGGAGATCTACCTCAGCCCATCCAAAGTGAAGGAATTTGAGCTCACTACGGGTATGAAGGAGCAGACTAAAGGTCTGGGACTCTCAGAGACAGTGGTTTTGGTAGGAGAATAAATGCTTTAATATGGGTTTAAAGATTGTATCCATAAATGTGCGTAGCATTAAATCTACTACGCGATGTGTTGCGACCTTGGACTACCTTGCCAAGGTCAAAGCTGACCTGTTGTTTCTGCAGGAGTGTGCGATACCGCACCTCAGCTCCTACAGGCAATGGTCACGATGGTGGTCCCACGGGCCATCGATCTGGTCGGGCGGAAACGACTCTCGTTCCTCCGGCCTGGGTATTCTGCTGCGGGGAGGCAACTTCACCGTCTCCGAGGTCAAGGAGGTGGTGGGCGGGCGACTCCTGGTAGCAGACGTAATGTACAAGAACGCTCCACTCCGGTTAATTAACGTGTACGGCCCGGCACAAGGGGCTGAGCGGCTGGAGGTTTTTCAGCAGCTCCCACTGCTGCTGGCGACCTCCAGGCCGGTCATTCTGGGCGGGGACTTCAACTGCATCATCGATGCGGCTGGACGATCCGGCAGGGCCGGAAGCAGATTGGACGCTACGTCCAGATCCCTGATGGAAACAGTTAAGGATGCCAAGCTGCACGACGTCTTCAGCAACCCTGCAGACGGAGCGCAGCGTAGATACACCTGGTCGCGGCCAGACGGGTCCATTCGTTCCAGGATAGACTTCCTGTTTGTGTCCCGTGCATTCACAGTCAGATCCACCGACGTCAAGCCGGTGTTCTTCTCTGACCACTGCCTCCTACTGGCGGACTGCCACTTGGAGGAAGACCTGAGGGTGGGCAGGGGGGCATGGAAGCTAAATGTGCAACTGCTGACCCCAGAGAACATTGAGGAGCTCAAGAGGGATTACAAAGGTTGGAGAACCGTGAAACCCCTCTTTGAGTCCCTGACACACTGGTGGGAAGTGATCAAGGGAAGCATCAAGAGGTTTTTCATCCTCAAAGGCACCCAGAAAGCTAGAAAGGAACAGAGGGAAATGTCCCGACTCCAGGAAAAGATGCAGAATCTGCTCCGGCTGCGGTCGATGGGGGTCGATGTCAAGGAGGAGCTCCAAGAGGTGAAGGGCCAGCAAGCCTCGCACTTTGCCTCGGAGGCCTCCAAGATCATCTTCCGTTCCAGAGTCCGCTCCGTGGAGCAGGATGAGACGTGCTCACGTTTCTTCTTCCAAAAGGTACACAGAGAGCGCTCTGTGATCAGCAGCCTGAAGGAAGAAGACGGCTCAGTAAAGTCATCACGGTCCGACATTCTGAGGATCAGCAAATCCTTTTATGCCGGACTGTATGACGTGAAGCCCACGGACAGCACGGCCTCCCAGTCCTTCCTGTCCTCTATCACGGAGGTCCTAGACCACAGTACGCGGGAGAGCCTAGACAAACCGCTAACTCCTGACGAACTGACTAAGGCCCTCGAGTCCTTCGAGAAGAGTAAAACCCCCGGAAGCGACGGCCTGCCGGCGGAGTTGTATTCGGCTCTGTGGGACTTGATCGGCCCAGACCTGCTAGAAGTGTACGAGAGTATGCTCCTGGCCGGCAGCATGTCAGAATCCATGAGGAAAGGCATCATCACCCTCATCTACAAGCACAAGGGGGAAAGGGAGGAAATTAGAAATTGGCGACCCATTTCACTGTTGAATATGGACTATAAGATTCTGTCCAAGGTCATCGCCAACCGGGTCAAATCCGCTCTGGAATTGGTGATTCACCCTGACCAGACCTGCTCTGTGCCAGGCAGGAAGATCTCTGACAGCCTGGCGCTGCTCAGGGATACGATTGCCTATGTACAGGACAGGGGTGTGGATACCTGCCTCATCAGCTTGGATCAGGAGAAGGCCTTTGACAGAATATCGCACACCTACATGGGGGATGTGCTCTCCAAAATGGGCTTTGGGGAGGGAATTCGAAATTGGATCCAACTGCTCTACACTAACATCAGTAGCGCAGTCTCAATCAATGGGTGGGAAACAGATAGCTTTCCGATTAAATCTGGAGTCAGGCAGGGCTGCCCTCTCTCGCCTGTCCTTTTTGTGTGCTGCATAGAACCCTTTGCCGAGTCCATCAGGAAGGATCCGGGCATAAGAGGAGTGACGATCCCAGGCAGTGGAGGCACTCAGGTAAAAGCCTCCCTGTACATGGACGACGTCGCCGTCTTCTGCTCGGATCCGCTGTCGGTGCGCAGACTGATGCACGTCTGCGACCAGTTCGAACTGGCCTCGGGAGCCAAGGTAAATCGTGGGAAGAGCGAGGCCATGTTCTTTGGGAAGTGGGCTGACCGATCCTTTGTCCCCTTCACTGTCAGGGCTGACGGCCTGAAGGTGCTGGGGATATGGTTCGGAGGGACCGGGGCATGCGTTAGAAACTGGAAGGAGCGAGTGGCTATGGTGAAAAGGAAACTGGGCATGTGGGAGCGACGCTCCCTCTCCATTGCGGGTAAGAACCTGGTCATCAGGTGTGAGGTACTCTCGCTGTTGCTGTACGTGGCGCAGGTCTGGCCCATTCCACACTCCTGCGCGATGGCGATCACTCGAGCCATCTTCCGCTTTATCTGGAGGTCGAAAATGGATCGTGTCTGCAGGGACGCGATGTACAAGCCTCTAGATAAAGGGGGAAAAAACGTGCCCAACATCGCCCTCATACTGATGGCCACCTTTGTGTGCGGCTGCATCAAGCGGTGCGTAGACCCTCAGTACGCAAACACCAAGTGTCACTACGTGCTGAGGTTCTACCTGTCCCCGGTGTTGCGAAGGATGGGTCTGGCCACGCTGCCGCGGAACGCTCCAAGTAGTTGGACCGTGCCGTACCACCTGTCCCTGGTGGAAAAATTTATGCAGAAAAACACCTTTGACCACAAGTCCATCAGGCAGTGGTCAGCACGTAACGTCCTAGAGGCCCTGAGGGATAAGGAGAGGGTGGACCCTGTGGGATGGTTCCCCGAGCAGACTGTCAAAGTCATTTGGCAGAATGCCTCATCGCCAGAACTTTCCAACAAGCACCAAGACGTAGCTTGGCTGGTGGTGAGAAAGGCCCTCCCCGTCAGATCCTTCCTACACGCCAGGAGTCTCACCCCCTCTGCACGATGCCCTCGAGGTGGCTGTGGTGGGGAAGAGACCGTTGTTCACCTCCTTGTGGATTGTGCCTTTGCAAAGAAAGTCTGGAGAGAGATGCAGTGGTTGCTGTCGAGGTTCATCCCGAGCAGTTCTGTGACACAGGACTCTGTGCTCTACGGGCTGTTCCCAGGGACACACACCGAGACAAACATCAACTGCAGCTGGAGGATCATCAACTCGGTGAAAGACGCGCTTTGGTCTGCCCGAAACTTGTTGGTCTTCCAGCACAAAGATTTGTCCCCGACCGATTGTTGCGGACTGGCACAATCCAAAGTCCAGGACTACGTGCTGAGGGACGCACTAAAGCTTGGGGCAGCTGCCGCAAAGGCGCAATGGGGAAGGGTCGCTGTCTAAGACCTTTCTACCACAGCGCACCGAGAGACTGGGAACTGTTTAGAGCCCCTCGGGCTGTACAGATCAAAATGAAAGGCTGTAAATGACTGTAATATTGTTTGTACTGATGCACCTGGTGATACATTTTGTAAAAGTTTAACCTGGATTGTACCCTTGTAATGTTGTTTTTGAAATGGTTTTGAATGTGATTGAAGATTTTTATGAATAAAGTATATTTTTACAATAAAAAAAAAATCTGTTCTTATCAGTTTAATATCTGATACGTCCCTTATCTGGGGACCATATATTAAATTGATTTTTGGAGCAGGGAGATGGAATAGGGGCTTGCTCCGTCCACTCCACGCATCGACCCGGTATTGCAGTATTTCTGGGAATGGTGCACCACCCCTTTCCAGGGGATTTTCAATGCTAAAAATAGATTTCTTACAAACATCTGCTTTCTTTACTTTTCAACATGCACATCTTTCAAAACACAACTTTCTTTCTTTCTCATCGCTTCTCGGCCTTTTGGCTAAGATCAAGTGTTGCAGGAGCGACACCATGGTCCTGCCGTGGCAAGGTCGGGATGGAAGGGCGATAACCAATCGCAATCCGAATTCATACCGTGGGTTACCTATCACCGTCCGAGTCACGGTGAACCACAGCGACGAAGGAGGATCACCTATGGATCGGGGCTTCTTCACCAGGAGGATCCTGTTGAAGGCGTGCGGCTTCCAAGCTACGGAGATCTTCACCCTGCACGACTCCCGCAAAGGTGGTTATTTCGACGTGACGTTCAAGCAAGTGGCAGACTGCGTCCGGCTCCTGAGGGTGTTCGAGGAGAAGAGAGACCTGCCGGAGATGAAGATCCTGACGGCGGAGCCGCACTTTTCTCTGCCGTTGCAACGGGAACGTGAGGTGATGGTGCATGTGTACAACCCCTTCGTCCCTGTCGCCGACGTGGTCACCTTCCTCACCAGGTACTTCGATAAGGTGGGGAGCGGCACTGAGATTCGAGACGACTTGGGGATCTGGACAGGCAAACGCCTGTTTAAGGTCACGCTAAAGACCGATGGTAAGGGAGCCATTTTCCACCCTCCTTCCAGTTTCGCTATCGGGGGAAACCGTGGCTACCTGGTCTACGCTGGGCAACCCAAGCATTGTCGCTCATGCGGCAAGGCTGGTCATGTGGCGGCCAACTGCAGCGCCTCCCTCTGCAAGATCTGCAAACAGGAAGGGCACCAGACAAAAGACTGCAAACAGGCCAAGTGCTGCAACCTGTGTGGCGAGGCAAGTCACCTCTACAGGACCTGCCCCAAACGCTGCCGTACTTACGCACAGGCAGCCAAAGCCGACCACGGGGAAGCAGAAGAAATGTTCCGTGTCACTCCAACCACCAAGGCCCCCAGGGAGCTCAACGGGACAAAGGAGGACACAGAGAGAGACAAGGTGGAGAAAGAGATTGAGGCAACAGAGAGCCAATCAACAGCACCACCCCCTGAACCTTCCAGTCCTCAGGACAGCGAATCAATGGAGGAGGAGGCAGCAGTGGAAAAGCAGCAGGGGGAGTGGCGGACGGTGAAGAACAAGAAAAGTAAGAGGGAGCGAAGAAGAAGCAAAGGCGTTTCCCAGAGAAGCGGCAAGAGGCGTCTCCCATCCGACACGGATGACAAGGGCAGCAGCTCTTCGGATGAGGAAGTGCCAGAGCGGCACCGACAGAAGAGGCGGCAAAGCTCCAGGGCGTTGGAGGACGAGACACCCGAGCTCCAGAAAATTGGAGACAACAAGGAGACCAGCGCACCCCAACTTGGCCTGCAACCTGAGGAGGCCAGTGCACCACAGCCCCTGGAATCTGGGAGCAGTGAGGCAATCATCGCACCCCAGCTCCAGGAAGCCGGGAACAGCAACCCCCCAGAGGGGGTGAGTTTTGGAGAAGCTTCTCCAGCAAAGGTCATCTCAAAATCCGCTCACTACGTGAACCTCCAGATGCCACCGGAGCAGAACACGGCCAAGGAGATCTACCTCAGCCCATCCAAAGTGAAGGAATTTGAGCTCACTACGGGTATGAAGGAGCAGACTAAAGGTCTGGGACTCTCAGAGACAGTGGGTTTGGTAGGAGAATAAATGCTTTAATATGGGTTTAAAGATTGTATCCATAAATGTGCGTAGCATTAAATCTACTACGCGATGTGTTGCGACCTTGGACTACCTTGCCAAGGTCAAAGCTGACCTGTTGTTTCTGCAGGAGTGTGCGATACCGCACCTCAGCTCCTACAGGCAATGGTCACGATGGTGGTCCCACGGGCCATCGATCTGGTCGGGCGGAAACGACTCTCGTTCCTCCGGCCTGGGTATTCTGCTGCGGGGAGGCAACTTCACCGTCTCCGAGGTCAAGGAGGTGGTGGGCGGGCGACTCCTGGTAGCAGACGTAATGTACAAGAACGCTCCACTCCGGTTAATTAACGTGTACGGCCCGGCACAAGGGGCTGAGCGGCTGGAGGTTTTTCAGCAGCTCCCACTGCTGCTGGCGACCTCCAGGCCGGTCATTCTGGGCGGGGACTTCAACTGCATCATCGATGCGGCTGGACGATCCGGCAGGGCCGGAAGCAGATTGGACGCTACGTCCAGATCCCTGATGGAAACAGTTAAGGATGCCAAGCTGCACGACGTCTTCAGCAACCCTGCAGACGGAGCGCAGCGTAGATACACCTGGTCGCGGCCAGACGGGTCCATTCGTTCCAGGATAGACTTCCTGTTTGTGTCCCGTGCATTCACAGTCAGATCCACCGAGGTCAAGCCGGTGTTCTTCTCTGACCACTGCCTCCTACTGGCGGACTGCCACTTGGAGGAAGACCTGAGGGTGGGCAGGGGGGCATGGAAGCTAAATGTGCAACTGCTGACCCCAGAGAACATTGAGGAGCTCAAGAGGGATTACAAAGGTTGGAGAACCGTGAAACCCCTCTTTGAGTCCCTGACACACTGGTGGGAAGTGATCAAGGGAAGCATCAAGAGGTTTTTCATCCTCAAAGGCACCCAGAAAGCTAGAAAGGAACAGAGGGAAATGTCCCGACTCCAGGAAAAGATGCAGAATCTGCTCCGGCTGCGGTCGATGGGGGTCGATGTCAAGGAGGAGCTCCAAGAGGTGAAGGGCCAGCAAGCCTCGCACTTTGCCTCGGAGGCCTCCAAGATCATCTTCCGTTCCAGAGTCCGCTCCGTGGAGCAGGATGAGACGTGCTCACGTTTCTTCTTCCAAAAGGTACACAGAGAGCGCTCTGTGATCAGCAGCCTGAAGGAAGAAGACGGCTCAGTAAAGTCATCACGGTCCGACATTCTGAGGATCAGCAAATCCTTTTATGCCGGACTGTATGACGTGAAGCCCACGGACAGCACGGCCTCCCAGTCCTTCCTGTCCTCTATCACGGAGGTCCTAGACCACAGTACGCGGGAGAGCCTAGACAAACCGCTAACCCCTGACGAACTGACTAAGGCCCTCGAGTCCTCCGAGAAGAGTAAAACCCCCGGAAGCGACGGCCTGCCGGCGGAGTTGTATTCGGCTCTGTGGGACTTGATCGGCCCAGACCTGCTAGAAGTGTACGAGAGTATGCTCCTGGCCGGCAGCATGTCAGAATCCATGAGGAAAGGCATCATCACCCTCATCTACAAGCACAAGGGGGAAAGGGAGGAAATTAGAAATTGGCGACCCATTTCACTGTTGAATATGGACTATAAGATTCTGTCCAAGGTCATCGCCAACCGGGTCAAATCCGCTCTGGAATTGGTGATTCACCCTGACCAGACCTGCTCTGTGCCAGGCAGGAAGATCTCTGACAGCCTGGCGCTGCTCAGGGATACGATTGCCTATGTACAGGACAGGGGTGTGGATACCTGCCTCATCAGCTTGGATCAGGAGAAGGCCTTTGACAGAATATCGCACACCTACATGGGGGATGTGCTCTCCAAAATGGGCTTTGGGGAGGGAATTCGAAATTGGATCCAACTGCTCTACACTAACATCAGTAGCGCAGTCTCAATCAATGGGTGGGAAACAGATAGCTTTCCGATTAAATCTGGAGTCAGGCAGGGCTGCCCTCTCTCGCCTGTCCTTTTCGTGTGCTGCATAGAACCCTTTGCCGAGTCCATCAGGAAGGATCCGGGCATAAGAGGAGTGACGATCCCAGGCAGTGGAGGCACTCAGGTAAAAGCCTCCCTGTACATGGACGACGTCGCCGTCTTCTGCTCGGATCCGCTGTCGGTGCGCAGACTGATGCACGTCTGCGACCAGTTCGAACTGGCCTCGGGAGCCAAGGTAAATCGTGGGAAGAGCGAGGCCATGTTCTTTGGGAAGTGGGCTGACCGATCCTTTGTCCCCTTCACTGTCAGGGCTGACGGCCTGAAGGTGCTGGGGATATGGTTCGGAGGGACCGGGGCATGCGTTAGAAACTGGAAGGAGCGAGTGGCTATGGTGAAAAGGAAACTGGGCATGTGGGAGCGACGCTCCCTCTCCATTGCGGGTAAGAACCTGGTCATCAGGTGTGAGGTACTCTCGCTGTTGCTGTACGTGGCGCAGGTCTGGCCCATTCCACACTCCTGCGCGATGGCGATCACTCGAGCCATCTTCCGCTTTATCTGGAGGTCGAAAATGGATCGTGTCTGCAGGGACGCGATGTACAAGCCTCTAGATAAAGGGGGAAAAAACGTGCCCAACATCGCCCTCATACTGATGGCCACCTTTGTGTGCGGCTGCATCAAGCGGTGCGTAGACCCTCAGTACGCAAACACCAAGTGTCACTACGTGCTGAGGTTCTACCTGTCCCCGGTGTTGCGAAGGATGGGTCTGGCCACGCTGCCGCGGAACGCTCCAAGTAGTTGGACCGTGCCGTACCACCTGTCCCTGGTGGAAAAATTTATGCAGAAAAACACCTTTGACCACAAGTCCATCAGGCAGTGGTCAGCACGTAACGTCCTAGAGGCCCTGAGGGATAAGGAGAGGGTGGACCCTGTGGGATGGTTCCCCGAGCAGACTGTCAAAGTCATTTGGCAGAATGCCTCATCGCCAGAACTTTCCAACAAGCACCAAGACGTAGCTTGGCTGGTGGTGAGAAAGGCCCTCCCCGTCAGATCCTTCCTACACGCCAGGAGTCTCACCCCCTCTGCACGATGCCCTCGAGGTGGCTGTGGTGGGGAAGAGACCGTTGTTCACCTCCTTGTGGATTGTGCCTTTGCAAAGAAAGTCTGGAGAGAGATGCAGTGGTTGCTGTCGAGGTTCATCCCGAGCAGTTCTGTGACACAGGACTCTGTGCTCTACGGGCTGTTCCCAGGGACACACACCGAGACAAACATCAACTGCAGCTGGAGGATCATCAACTCGGTGAAAGACGCGCTTTGGTCTGCCCGAAACTTGTTGGTCTTCCAGCACAAAGAGTTGTCCCCGACCGATTGTTGCGGACTGGCACAATCCAAAGTCCAGGACTACGTGCTGAGGGACGCACTAAAGCTTGGGGCAGCTGCCGCAAAGGCGCAATGGGGAAGGGTCGCTGTCTAAGACCTTTCTACCACAGCGCACCGAGAGACTGGGAACTGTTTAGAGCCCCTCGGGCTGTACAGATCAAAATGAAAGGCTGTAAATGACTGTAATATTGTTTGTACTGATGCACCTGGTGATACAATTTGTAAAAGTTTAACCTGGATTGTACCCTTGTAATGTTGTTTTTGAAATGGTTTTGAATGTGATTGAAGATTTTTATGAATAAAGTATATTTTTACAAAAAAAAAAAAAAAAAAGTATCTGTTCTTATCAGTTTAATATCTGATACGTCCCTTATCTGGGGACCATATATTAAATTGATTTTTGGAGCAGGGAGATGGAATAGGGGCTTGCTCCGTCCACTCCACGCATCGACCCGGTATTGCAGTATTTCTGGGAATGGTGCACCACCCCTTTCCAGGGGATTTTCAATGCTAAAAATAGATTTCTTACAAACATCTGCTTTCTTTACTTTTCAACATGCACATCTTTCAAAACACAACTTTCTTTCTTTCTCATCGCTTCTCGGCCTTTTGGCTAAGATCAAGTGTTGCAGGAGCGACACCATGGTCCTGCCGTGGCAAGGTCGGGATGGAAGGGCGATAACCAATCGCAATCCGAATTCATACCGTGGGTTACCTATCACCGTCCGAGTCACGGTGAACCACAGCGACGAAGGAGGATCACCTATGGATCGGGGCTTCTTCACCAGGAGGATCCTGTTGAAGGCGTGCGGCTTCCAAGCTACGGAGATCTTCACCCTGCACGACTCCCGCAAAGGTGGTTATTTCGACGTGACGTTCAAGCAAGTGGCAGACTGCGTCCGGCTCCTGAGGGTGTTCGAGGAGAAGAGAGACCTGCCGGAGATGAAGATCCTGACGGCGGAGCCGCACTTTTCTCTGCCGTTGCAACGGGAACGTGAGGTGATGGTGCATGTGTACAACCCCTTCGTCCCTGTCGCCGACGTGGTCACCTTCCTCACCAGGTACTTCGATAAGGTGGGGAGCGGCACTGAGATTCGAGACGACTTGGGGATCTGGACAGGCAAACGCCTGTTTAAGGTCACGCTAAAGACCGATGGTAAGGGAGCCATTTTCCACCCTCCTTCCAGTTTCGCAATCGGGGGAAACCGTGGCTACCTGGTCTACGCTGGGCAACCCAAGCATTGCCGCTCATGCGGCAAGGCTGGTCATGTGGCGGCCAACTGCAGCGCCTCCCTCTGCAAGATCTGCAAACAGGAAGGGCACCAGACAAAAGACTGCAAACAGGCCAAGTGCTGCAACCTGTGTGGCGAGGCAAGTCACCTCTACAGGACCTGCCCCAAACGCTGCCGTACTTACGCACAGGCAGCCAAAGCCGACCACGGGGAAGCAGAAGAAATGTTCCGTGTCACTCCAACCACCAAGGCCCCCAGGGAGCTCAACGGGACAAAGGAGGACACAGAGAGAGACAAGGTGGAGAAAGAGATTGAGGCAACAGAGAGCCAATCAACAGCACCACCCCCTGAACCTTCCAGTCCTCAGGACAGCGAATCAATGGAGGAGGAGGCAGCAGTGGAAAAGCAGCAGGGGGAGTGGCGGACGGTGAAGAACAAGAAAAGTAAGAGGGAGCGAAGAAGAAGCAAAGGCGTTTCCCAGAGAAGCGGCAAGAGGCGTCTCCCATCCGACACGGATGACAAGGGCAGCAGCTCTTCGGATGAGGAAGTGCCAGAGCGGCACCGACAGAAGAGGCGGCAAAGCTCCAGGGCGTTGGAGGACGAGACACCCGAGCTCCAGAAAATTGGAGACAACAAGGAGACCAACGCACCCCAACTTTGCCTGCAACCTGAGGAGGCCAGTGCACCACAGCCCCTGGAATCTGGGAGCAGTGAGGCAATCATCGCACCCCAGCTCCAGGAAGCCGGGAACAGCAACCCCCCAGAGGGGGTGAGTTTTGGAGAAGCTTCTCCAGCAAAGGTCATCTCAAAATCCGCTCACTACGTGAACCTCCAGATGCCACTGGAGCAGAACACGGCCAAGGAGATCTACCTCAGCCCATCCAAAGTGAAGGAATTTGAGCTCACTACGGGTATGAAGGAGCAGACTAAAGGTCTGGGACTCTCAGAGACAGTGGGTTTGGTAGGAGAATAAATGCTTTAATATGGGTTTAAAGATTGTATCCATAAATGTGCGTAGCATTAAATCTACTACGCGATGTGTTGCGACCTTGGACTACCTTGCCAAGGTCAAAGCTGACCTGTTGTTTCTGCAGGAGTGTGCGATACCGCACCTCAGCTCCTACAGGCAATGGTCACGATGGTGGTCCCACGGGCCATCGATCTGGTCGGGCGGAAACGACTCTCGTTCCTCCGGCCTGGGTATTCTGCTGCGGGGAGGCAACTTCACCGTCTCCGAGGTCAAGGAGGTGGTGGGCGGGCGACTCCTGGTAGCAGACGTAATGTACAAGAACGCTCCACTCCGGTTAATTAACGTGTACGGCCCGGCACAAGGGGCTGAGCGGCTGGAGGTTTTTCAGCAGCTCCCACTGCTGCTGGCGACCTCCAGGCCGGTCATTCTGGGCGGGGACTTCAACTGCATCATCGATGCGGCTGGACGATCCGGCAGGGCCGGAAGCAGATTGGACGCTACGTCCAGATCCCTGATGGAAACAGTTAAGGATGCCAAGCTGCACGACGTCTTCAGCAACCCTGCAGACGGAGCGCAGCGTAGATACACCTGGTCGCGGCCAGACGGGTCCATTCGTTCCAGGATAGACTTCCTGTTTGTGTCCCGTGCATTCACAGTCAGATCCACCGAGGTCAAGCCGGTGTTCTTCTCTGACCACTGCCTCCTACTGGCGGACTGCCACTTGGAGGAAGACCTGAGGGTGGGCAGGGGGGCATGGAAGCTAAATGTGCAACTGCTGACCCCAGAGAACATTGAGGAGCTCAAGAGGGATTACAAAGGTTGGAGAACCGTGAAACCCCTCTTTGAGTCCCTAACACACTGGTGGGAAGTGATCAAGGGAAGCATCAAGAGGTTTTTCATCCTCAAAGGCACCCAGAAAGCTAGAAAGGAACAGAGGGAAATGTCCCGACTCCAGGAAAAGATGCAGAATCTGCTCCGGCTGCGGTCGATGGGGGTCGATGTCAAGGAGGAGCTCCAAGAGGTGAAGGGCCAGCAAGCCTCGCACTTTGCCTCGGAGGCCTCCAAGATCATCTTCCGTTCCAGAGTCCGCTCCGTGGAGCAGGAGGAGACGTGTTCACGTTTCTTCTTCCAAAAGGTACACAGAGAGCGCTCTGTGATCAGCAGCCTGAAGGAAGAAGACGGCTCAGTAAAGTCATCACGGTCCGACATTCTGAGGATCAGCAAATCCTTTTATGGCGGACTGTATGACGTGAAGCCCACGGACAGCACGGCCTCCCAGTCCTTCCTGTCCTCTATCACGGAGGTCCTAGACCACAGTACTCGGGAGAGCCTAGACAAACCGCTAACCCCTGACGAACTGACTAAGGCCCTCGAGTCCTTCGAGAAGAGTAAAACCCCCGGAAGCGACGGCCTGCCGGCGGAGTTGTATTCGGCTCTGTGGGACTTGATCGGCCCAGACCTGCTAGAAGTGTACGAGAGTATGCTCCTGGCCGGCAGCATGTCAGAATCCATGAGGAAAGGCATCATCACCCTCATCTACAAGCACAAGGGGGAAAGGGAGGAAATTAGAAATTGGCGACCCATTTCACTGTTGAATATGGACTATAAGATTCTGTCCAAGGTCATCGCCAACCGGGTCAAATCCACTCTGGAATTGGTGATTCACCCTGACCAGACCTGCTCTGTGCCAGGCAGGAAGATCTCTGACAGCCTGGCGCTGCTCAGGGATACGATTGCCTATGTACAGGACAGGGGTGTGGATACCTGCCTCATCAGCTTGGATCAGGAGAAGGCCTTTGACAGAATATCGCACACCTACATGGGGGATGTGCTCTCCAAAATGGGCTTTGGGGAGGGAATTCGAAATTGGATCCAACTGCTCTACACTAACATCAGTAGCGCAGTCTCAATCAATGGGTGGGAAACAGATAGCTTTCCGATTAAATCTGGAGTCAGGCAGGGCTGCCCTCTCTCGCCTGTCCTTTTTGTGTGCTGCATAGAACCCTTTGCCGAGTCCATCAGGAAGGATCCGGGCATAAGAGGAGTGACGATCCCAGGCAGTGGAGGCACTCAGGTAAAAGCCTCCCTGTACATGGACGACGTCGCCGCCTTCTGCTCGGATCCGCTGTCGGTGCGCAGACTGATGCACGTCTGCGACCAGTTCGAACTGGCCTCGGGAGCCAAGGTAAATCGTGGGAAGAGCGAGGCCATGTTCTTTGGGAAGTGGGCTGACCGATCCTTTGTCCCCTTCACTGTCAGGGCTGACGGCCTGAAGGTGCTGGGGATATGGTTCGGAGGGACCGGGGCATGCGTTAGAAACTGGAAGGAGCGAGTGGCTATGGTGAAAAGGAAACTGGGCATGTGGGAGCGACGCTCCCTCTCCATTGCGGGTAAGAACCTGGTCATCAGGTGTGAGGTACTCTCGCTGTTGCTGTACGTGGCGCAGGTCCGGCCCATTCCACACTCCTGCGCGATGGCGATCACTCGAGCCATCTTCCGCTTTATCTGGAGGTCGAAAATGGATCGTGTCTGCAGGGACGCGATGTACAAGCCTCTAGATAAAGGGGGAAAAAACGTGCCCAACATCGCCCTCATACTGATGGCCACCTTTGTGTGCGGCTGCATCAAGCGGTGCGTAGACCCTCAGTACGCAAACACCAAGTGTCACTACGTGCTGAGGTTCTACCTGTCCCCGGTGTTGCGAAGGATGGGTCTGGCCACGCTGCCGCGGAACGCTCCAAGTAGTTGGACCGTGCCGTACCACCTGTCCCTGGTGGAAAAATTTATGCAGAAAAACACCTTTGACCACAAGTCCATCAGGCAGTGGTCAGCACGTAACGTCCTAGAGGCCCTGAGGGATAAGGAGAGGGTGGACCCTGTGGGATGGTTCCCCGAGCAGACTGTCAAAGTCATTTGGCAGAATGCCTCATCGCCAGAACTTTCCAACAAGCACCAAGACGTAGCTTGGCTGGTGGTGAGAAAGGCCCTCCCCGTCAGATCCTTCCTACACGCCAGGAGTCTCACCCCCTCTGCACGATGCCCTCGAGGTGGCTGTGGTGGGGAAGAGACCGTTGTTCACCTCCTTGTGGATTGTGCCTTTGCAAAGAAAGTCTGGAGAGAGATGCAGTGGTTGCTGTCGAGGTTCATCCCGAGCAGTTCTGTGACACAGGACTCTGTGCTCTACGGGCTGTTCCCAGGGACACACACCGAGACAAACATCGACTGCAGCTGGAGGATCATCAACTCGGTGAAAGACGCGCTTTGGTCTGCCCGAAACTTGTTGGTCTTCCAGCACAAAGAGTTGTCCCCGACCGATTGTTGCGGACTGGCACAATCCAAAGTCCAGGACTACGTGCTGAGGGACGCACTAAAGCTTGGGGCAGCTGCCGCAAAGGCGCAATGGGGAAGGGTCGCTGTCTAAGACCTTTCTACCACAGCGCACCGAGAGACTGGGAACTGTTTAGAGCCCCTCGGGCTGTACAGATCAAAATGAAAGGCTGTAAATGACTGTAATATTGTTTGTACTGATGCACCTGGTGATACATTTTGTAAAAGTTTAACCTGGATTGTACCCTTGTAATGTTGTTTTTGAAATGGTTTTGAATGTGATTGAAGATTTTTATGAATAAAGTATATTTTTACAAAAAAAAAAAAAAAAAATCTGTTCTTATCAGTTTAATATCTGATACGTCCCTTATCTGGGGACCATATATTAAATTGATTTTTGGAGCAGGGAGATGGAATAGGGGCTTGCTCCGTCCACTCCACGCATCGACCCGGTATTGCAGTATTTCTGGGAATGGTGCACCACCCCTTTCCAGGGGATTTTCAATGCTAAAAATAGATTTCTTACAAACATCTGCTTTCTTTACTTTTCAACATGCACATCTTTCAAAACACAACTTTCTTTCTTTCTCATCGCTTCTCGGCCTTTTGGCTAAGATCAAGTGTTGCAGGAGCGACACCATGGTCCTGCCGTGGCAAGGTCGGGATGGAAGGGCGATAACCAATCGCAATCCGAATTCATACCGTGGGTTACCTATCACCGTCCGAGTCACGGTGAACCACAGCGACGAAGGAGGATCACCTATGGATCGGGGCTTCTTCACCAGGAGGATCCTGTTGAAGGCGTGCGGCTTCCAAGCTACGGAGATCTTCACCCTGCACGACTCCCGCAAAGGTGGTTATTTCGACGTGACGTTCAAGCAAGTGGCAGACTGCGTCCGGCTCCTGAGGGTGTTCGAGGAGAAGAGAGACCTGCCGGAGATGAAGATCCTGACGGCGGAGCCGCACTTTTCTCTGCCGTTGCAACGGGAACGTGAGGTGATGGTGCATGTGTACAACCCCTTCGTCCCTGTCGCCGACGTGGTCACCTTCCTCACCAGGTACTTCGATAAGGTGGGGAGCGGCACTGAGATTCGAGACGACTTGGGGATCTGGACAGGCAAACGCCTGTTTAAGGTCACGCTAAAGACCGATGGTAAGGGAGCCATTTTCCACCCTCCTTCCAGTTTCGCAATCGGGGGAAACCGTGGCTACCTGGTCTACGCTGGGCAACCCAAGCATTGCCGCTCATGCGGCAAGGCTGGTCATGTGGCGGCCAACTGCAGCGCCTCCCTCTGCAAGATCTGCAAACAGGAAGGGCACCAGACAAAAGACTGCAAACAGGCCAAGTGCTGCAACCTGTGTGGCGAGGCAAGTCACCTCTACAGGACCTGCCCCAAACGCTGCCGTACTTACGCACAGGCAGCCAAAGCCGACCACGGGGAAGCAGAAGAAATGTTCCGTGTCACTCCAACCACCAAGGCCCCCAGGGAGCTCAACGGGACAAAGGAGGACACAGAGAGAGACAAGGTGGAGAAAGAGATTGAGGCAACAGAGAGCCAATCAACAGCACTACCCCCTGAACCTTCCAGTCCTCAGGACAGCGAATCAATGGAGGAGGAGGCAGCAGTGGAAAAGCAGCAGGGGGAGTGGCGGACGGTGAAGAACAAGAAAAGTAAGAGGGAGCGAAGAAGAAGCAAAGGCGTTTCCCAGAGAAGCGGCAAGAGGCGTCTCCCATCCGACACGGAGGACAAGGGCAGCAGCTCTTCGGATGATGAAGTGCCAGAGCGGCACCGACAGAAGAGGCGGCAAAGCTCCAGGGCGTTGGAGGACGAGACACCCGAGCTCCAGAAAATTGGAGACAACAAGGAGACCAGCGCACCCCAACTTGGCCTGCAACCTGAGGAGGCCAGTGCACCACAGCCCCTGGAATCTGGGAGCAGTGAGGCAATCATCGCACCCCAGCTCCAGGAAGCCGGGAACAGCAACCCCCCAGAGGGGGTGAGTTTTGGAGAAGCTTCTCCAGCAAAGGTCATCTCAAAATCCGCTCACTACGTGAACCTCCAGATGCCACCGGAGCAGAACACGGCCAAGGAGATCTACCTCAGCCCATCCAAAGTGAAGGAATTTGAGCTCACTACGGGTATGAAGGAGCAGACTAAAGGTCTGGGACTCTCAGAGACAGTGGGTTTGGTAGGAGAATAAATGCTTTAATATGGGTTTAAAGATTGTATCCATAAATGTGCGTAGCATTAAATCTACTACGCGATGTGTTGCGACCTTGGACTACCTTGCCAAGGTCAAAGCTGACCTGTTGTTTCTGCAGGAGTGTGCGATACCGCACCTCAGCTCCTACAGGCAATGGTCACGATGGTGGTCCCACGGGCCATCGATCTGGTCGGGCGGAAACGACTCTCGTTCCTCCGGCCTGGGTATTCTGCTGCGGGGAGGCAACTTCACCGTCTCCGAGGTCAAGGAGGTGGTGGGCGGGCGACTCCTGGTAGCAGACGTAATGTACAAGAACGCTCCACTCCGGTTAATTAACGTGTACGGCCCGGCACAAGGGGCTGAGCGGCTGGAGGTTTTTCAGCAGCTCCCACTGCTGCTGGCGACCTCCAGGCCGGTCATTCTGGGCGGGGACTTCAACTGCATCATCGATGCGGCTGGACGATCCGGCAGGGCCGGAAGCAGATTGGACGCTACGTCCAGATCCCTGATGGAAACAGTTAAGGATGCCAAGCTGCACGACGTCTTCAGCAACCCTGCAGACGGAGCGCAGCGTAGATACACCTGGTCGCGGCCAGACGGGTCCATTCGTTCCAGGATAGACTTCCTGTTTGTGTCCCGTGCATTCACAGTCAGATCCACCGAGGTCAAGCCGGTGTTCTTCTCTGACCACTGCCTCCTACTGGCGGACTGCCACTTGGAGGAAGACCTGAGGGTGGGCAGGGGGGCATGGAAGCTAAATGTGCAACTGCTGACCCCAGAGAACATTGAGGAGCTCAAGAGGGATTACAAAGGTTGGAGAACCGTGAAACCCCTCTTTGAGTCCCTGACACACTGGTGGGAAGTGATCAAGGGAAGCATCAAGAGGTTTTTCATCCTCAAAGGCACCCAGAAAGCTAGAAAGGAACAGAGGGAAATGTCCCGACTCCAGGAAAAGATGCAGAATCTGCTGCGGCTGCGGTCGATGGGGGTCGATGTCAAGGAGGAGCTCCAAGAGGTGAAGGGCCAGCAAGCCTCGCACTTTGCCTCGGAGGCCTCCAAGATCATCTTCCGTTCCAGAGTCCGCTCCGTGGAGCAGGATGAGACGTGCTCACGTTTCTTCTTCCAAAAGGTACACAGAGAGCGCTCTGTGATCAGCAGCCTGAAGGAAGAAGACGGCTCAGTAAAGTCATCACGGTCCGACATTCTGAGGATCAGCAAATCCTTTTATGCCGGACTGTATGACGTGAAGCCCACGGACAGCACGGCCTCCCAGTCCTTCCTGTCCTCTATCACGGAGGTCCTAGACCACAGTACGCGGGAGAGCCTAGACAAACCGCTAACTCCTGACGAACTGACTAAGGCCCTCGAGTCCTTCGAGAAGAGTAAAACCCCCGGAAGCGACGGCCTGCCGGCGGAGTTGTATTCGGCTCTGTGGGACTTGATCGGCCCAGACCTGCTAGAAGTGTACGAGAGTATGCTCCTGGCCGGCAGCATGTCAGAATCCATGAGGAAAGGCATCATCACCCTCATCTACAAGCACAAGGGGGAAAGGGAGGAAATTAGAAATTGGCGACCCATTTCACTGTTGAATATGGACTATAAGATTCTGTCCAAGGTCATCGCCAACCGGGTCAAATCCGCTCTGGAATTGGTGATTCACCCTGACCAGACCTGCTCTGTGCCAGGCAGGAAGATCTCTGACAGCCTGGCGCTGCTCAGGGATACGATTGCCTATGTACAGGACAGGGGTGTGGATACCTGCCTCATCAGCTTGGATCAGGAGAAGGCCTTTGACAGAATATCGCACACCTACATGGGGGATGTGCTCTCCAAAATGGGCTTTGGGGAGGGAATTCGAAATTGGATCCAACTGCTCTACACTAACATCAGTAGCGCAGTCTCAATCAATGGGTGGGAAACAGATAGCTTTCCGATTAAATCTGGAGTCAGGCAGGGCTGCCCTCTCTCGCCTGTCCTTTTCGTGTGCTGCATAGAACCCTTTGCCGAGTCCATCAGGAAGGATCCGGGCATAAGAGGAGTGACGATCCCAGGCAGTGGAGGCACTCAGGTAAAAGCCTCCCTGTACATGGACGACGTCGCCGTCTTCTGCTCGGATCCGCTGTCGGTGCGCAGACTGATGCACGTCTGCGACCAGTTCGAACTGGCCTCGGGAGCCAAGGTAAATCGTGGGAAGAGCGAGGCCATGTTCTTTGGGAAGTGGGCTGACCGATCCTTTGTCCCCTTCACTGTCAGGGCTGACGGCCTGAAGGTGCTGGGGATATGGTTCGGAGGGACCGGGGCATGCGTTAGAAACTGGAAGGAGCGAGTGGCTATGGTGAAAAGGAAACTGGGCATGTGGGAGCGACGCTCCCTCTCCATTGCGGGTAAGAACCTGGTCATCAGGTGTGAGGTACTCTCGCTGTTGCTGTACGTGGCGCAGGTCTGGCCCATTCCACACTCCTGCGCGATGGCGATCACTCGAGCCATCTTCCGCTTTATCTGGAGGTCGAAAATGGATCGTGTCTGCAGGGACGCGATGTACAAGCCTCTAGATAAAGGGGGAAAAAACGTGCCCAACATCGCCCTCACACTGATGGCCACCTTTGTGTGCGGCTGCATCAAGCGGTGCGTAGACCCTCAGTACGCAAACACCAAGTGTCACTACGTGCTGAGGTTCTACCTGTCCCCGGTGTTGCGAAGGATGGGTCTGGCCACGCTGCCGCGGAACGCTCCAAGTAGTTGGACCGTGCCGTACCACCTGTCCCTGGTGGAAAAATTTATGCAGAAAAACACCTTTGACCACAAGTCCATCAGGCAGTGGTCAGCACGTAACGTCCTAGAGGCCCTGAGGGATAAGGAGAGGGTGGACCCTGTGGGATGGTTCCCCGAGCAGACTGTCAAAGTCATTTGGCAGAATGCCTCATCGCCAGAACTTTCCAACAAGCACCAAGACGTAGCTTGGCTGGTGGTGAGAAAGGCCCTCCCCGTCAGATCCTTCCTACACGCCAGGAGTCTCACCCCCTCTGCACGATGCCCTCGAGGTGGCTGTGGTGGGGAAGAGACCGTTGTTCACCTCCTTGTGGATTGTGCCTTTGCAAAGAAAGTCTGGAGAGAGATGCAGTGGTTGCTGTCGAGGTTCATCCCGAGCAGTTCTGTGACACAGGACTCTGTGCTCTACGGGCTGTTCCCAGGGACACACACCGAGACAAACATCGACTGCAGCTGGAGGATCATCAACTCGGTGAAAGACGCGCTTTGGTCTGCCCGAAACTTGTTGGTCTTCCAGCACAAAGAGTTGTCCCCGACCGATTGTTGCGGACTGGCACAATCCAAAGTCCAGGACTACGTGCTGAGGGACGCACTAAAGCTTGGGGCAGCTGCCGCAAAGGCGCAATGGGGAAGGGTCGCTGTCTAAGACCTTTCTACCACAGCGCACCGAGAGACTGGGAACTGTTTAGAGCCCCTCGGGCTGTACAAATCAAAATGAAAGGCTGTAAATGACTGTAATATTGTTTGTACTGATGCACCTGGTGATACAATTTGTAAAAGTTTAACCTGGATTGTACCCTTGTAATGTTGTTTTTGAAATGGTTTTGAATGTGATTGAAGATTTTTTATGAATAAAGTATATTTTTACAAAAAAAAAAAAAAATCTGTTCTTATCAGTTTAATATCTGATACGTCCCTTATCTGGGGACCATATATTAAATTGATTTTTGGAGCAGGGAGATGGAATAGGGGCTTGCTCCGTCCACTCCACGCATCGACCCGGTATTGCAGTATTTCTGGGAATGGTGCACCACCCCTTTCCAGGGGATTTTCAATGCTAAAAATAGATTTCTTACAAACATCTGCTTTCTTTACTTTTCAACATGCACATCTTTCAAAACACAACTTTCTTTCTTTCTCATCGCTTCTCGGCCTTTTGGCTAAGATCAAGTGTTGCAGGAGCGACACCATGGTCCTGCCATGGCAAGGTCGGGATGGAAGGGCGATAACCAATCGCAATCCGAATTCATACCGTGGGTTACCTATCACCGTCCGAGTCACGGTGAACCACAGCGACGAAGGAGGATCACCTATGGATCGGGGCTTCTTCACCAGGAGGATCCTGTTGAAGGCGTGCGGCTTCCAAGCTACGGAGATCTTCACCCTGCACGACTCCCGCAAAGGTGGTTATTTCGACGTGACGTTCAAGCAAGTGGCAGACTGCGTCCGGCTCCTGAGGGTGTTCGAGGAGAAGAGAGACCTGCCGGAGATGAAGATCCTGACGGCGGAGCCGCACTTTTCTCTGCCGTTGCAACGGGAACGTGAGGTGATGGTGCATGTGTACAACCCCTTCGTCCCTGTCGCCGACGTGGTCACCTTCCTCACCAGGTACTTCGATAAGGTGGGGAGCGGCACTGAGATTCGAGACGACTTGGGGATCTGGACAGGCAAACGCCTGTTTAAGGTCACGCTAAAGACCGATGGTAAGGGAGCCATTTTCCACCCTCCTTCCAGTTTCGCAATCGGGGGAAACCGTGGCTACCTGGTCTACGCTGGGCAACCCAAGCATTGCCGCTCATGCGGCAAGGCTGGTCATGTGGCGGCCAACTGCAGCGCCTCCCTCTGCAAGATCTGCAAACAGGAAGGGCACCAGACAAAAGACTGCAAACAGGCCAAGTGCTGCAACCTGTGTGGCGAGGCAAGTCACCTCTACAGGACCTGCCCCAAACGCTGCCGTACTTACGCACAGGCAGCCAAAGCCGACCAGGGGGAAGCAGAAGAAATGTTCCGTGTCACTCCAACCACCAAGGCCCCCAGGGAGCTCAACGGGACAAAGGAGGACACAGAGAGAGACAAGGTGGAGAAAGAGATTGAGGCAGCAGAGAGCCAATCAACAGCACTACCCCCTGAACCTCCCAGTCCTCAGGCCAGCGAATCAATGGAGGAGGAGGCAGCAGTGGAAAAGCAGCAGGGGGAGTGGCGGACGGTGAAGAACAAGAAAAGTAAGAGGGAGCGAAGAAGAAGCAAAGGCGTTTCCCAGAGAAGCGGCAAGAGGCGTCTCCCATCCGACACGGATGACAAGGGCAGCAGCTCTTCGGATGAGGAAGTGCCAGAGCGGCACCGACAGAAGAGGCGGCAAAGCTCCAGGGCGTTGGAGGACGAGACACCCGAGCTCCAGAAAATTGGAGACAACAAGGAGACCAACGCACCCCAACTTTGCCTGCAACCTGAGGAGGCCAGTGCACCACAGCCCCTGGAATCTGGGAGCAGTGAGGCAATCATCGCACCCCAGCTCCAGGAAGCCGGGAACAGCAACCCCCCAGAGGGGGTGAGTTTTGGAGAAGCTTCTCCAGCAAAGGTCATCTCAAAATCCGCTCACTACGTGAACCTCCAGATGCCACCGGAGCAGAACACGGCCAAGGAGATCTACCTCAGCCCATCCAAAGTGAAGGAATTTGAGCTCACTACGGGTATGAAGGAGCAGACTAAAGGTCTGGGACTCTCAGAGACAGTGGGTTTGGTAGGAGAATAAATGCTTTAATATGGGTTTAAAGATTGTATCCATAAATGTGCGTAGCATTAAATCTACTACGCGATGTGTTGCGACCTTGGACTACCTTGCCAAGGTCAAAGCTGACCTGTTGTTTCTGCAGGAGTGTGCGATACCGCACCTCAGCTCCTACAGGCAATGGTCACGATGGTGGTCCCACGGGCCATCGATCTGGTCGGGCGGAAACGACTCTCGTTCCTCCGGCCTGGGTATTCTGCTGCGGGGAGGCAACTTCACCGTCTCCGAGGTCAAGGAGGTGGTGGGCGGGCGACTCCTGGTAGCAGACGTAATGTACAAGAACGCTCCACTCCGGTTAATTAACGTGTACGGCCCGGCACAAGGGGCTGAGCGGCTGGAGGTTTTTCAGCAGCTCCCACTGCTGCTGGCGACCTCCAGGCCGGTCATTCTGGGCGGGGACTTCAACTGCATCATCGATGCGGCTGGACGATCCGGCAGGGCCGGAAGCAGATTGGACGCTACGTCCAGATCCCTGATGGAAACAGTTAAGGATGCCAAGCTGCACGACGTCTTCAGCAACCCTGCAGACGGAGCGCAGCGTAGATACACCTGGTCGCGGCCAGACGGGTCCATTCGTTCCAGGATAGACTTCCTGTTTGTGTCCCGTGCATTCACAGTCAGATCCACCGAGGTCAAGCCGGTGTTCTTCTCTGACCACTGCCTCCTACTGGCGGACTGCCACTTGGAGGAAGACCTGAGGGTGGGCAGGGGGGCATGGAAGCTAAATGTGCAACTGCTGACCCCAGAGAACATTGAGGAGCTCAAGAGGGATTACAAAGGTTGGAGAACCGTGAAACCCCTCTTTGAGTCCCTGACACACTGGTGGGAAGTGATCAAGGGAAGCATCAAGAGGTTTTTCATCCTCAAAGGCACCCAGAAAGCTAGAAAGGAACAGAGGGAAATGTCCCGACTCCAGGAAAAGATGCAGAATCTGCTCCGGCTGCGGTCGATGGGGGTCGATGTCAAGGAGGAGCTCCAAGAGGTGAAGGGCCAGCAAGCCTCGCACTTTGCCTCGGAGGCCTCCAAGATCATCTTCCGTTCCAGAGTCCGCTCCGTGGAGCAGGATGAGACGTGCTCACGTTTCTTCTTCCAAAAGGTACACAGAGAGCGCTCTGTGATCAGCAGCCTGAAGGAAGAAGACGGCTCAGTAAAGTCATCACGGTCCGACATTCTGAGGATCAGCAAATCCTTTTATGCCGGACTGTATGACGTGAAGCCCACGGACAGCACGGCCTCCCAGTCCTTCCTGTCCTCTATCACGGAGGTCCTAGACCACAGTACGCGGGAGAGCCTAGACAAACCGCTAACTCCTGACGAACTGACTAAGGCCCTCGAGTCCTTCGAGAAGAGTAAAACCCCCGGAAGCGACGGCCTGCCGGCGGAGTTGTATTCGGCTCTGTGGGACTTGATCGGCCCAGACCTGCTAGAAGTGTACGAGAGTATGCTCCTGGCCGGCAGCATGTCAGAATCCATGAGGAAAGGCATCATCACCCTCATCTACAAGCACAAGGGGGAAAGGGAGGAAATTAGAAATTGGCGACCCATTTCACTGTTGAATGTGGACTATAAGATTCTGTCCAAGGTCATCGCCAACCGGGTCAAATCCGCTCTGGAATTGGTGATTCACCCTGACCAGACCTGCTCTGTGCCAGGCAGGAAGATCTCTGACAGCCTGGCGCTGCTCAGGGATACGATTGCCTATGTACAGGACAGGGGTGTGGATACCTGCCTCATCAGCTTGGATCAGGAGAAGGCCTTTGACAGAATATCGCACACCTACATGGGGGATGTGCTCTCCAAAATGGGCTTTGGGGAGGGAATTCGAAATTGGATCCAACTGCTCTACACTAACATCAGTAGCGCAGTCTCAATCAATGGGTGGGAAACAGATAGCTTTCCGATTAAATCTGGAGTCAGGCAGGGCTGCCCTCTCTCGCCTGTCCTTTTTGTGTGCTGCATAGAACCCTTTGCCGAGTCCATCAGGAAGGATCCGGGCATAAGAGGAGTGACGATCCCAGGCAGTGGAGGCACTCAGGTAAAAGCCTCCCTGTACATGGACGACGTCGCCGTCTTCTGCTCGGATCCGCTGTCGGTGCGCAGACTGATGCACGTCTGCGACCAGTTCGAACTGGCCTCGGGAGCCAAGGTAAATCGTGGGAAGAGCGAGGCCATGTTCTTTGGGAACTGGGCTGACCGATCCTTTGTCCCCTTCACTGTCAGGGCTGACGGCCTGAAGGTGCTGGGGATATGGTTCGGAGGGACCGGGGCATGCGTTAGAAACTGGAAGGAGCGAGTGGCTATGGTGAAAAGGAAACTGGGCATGTGGGAGCGACGCTCCCTCTCCATTGCGGGTAAGAACCTGGTCATCAGGTGTGAGGTACTCTCGCTGTTGCTGTACGTGGCGCAGGTCTGGCCCATTCCACACTCCTGCGCGATGGCGATCACTCGAGCCATCTTCCGCTTTATCTGGAGGTCGAAAATGGATCGTGTCTGCAGGGACGCGATGTACAAGCCTCTAGATAAAGGGGGAAAAAACGTGCCCAACATCGCCCTCATACTGATGGCCACCTTTGTGTGCGGCTGCATCAAGCGGTGCGTAGACCCTCAGTACGCAAACACCAAGTGTCACTACGTGCTGAGGTTCTACCTGTCCCCGGTGTTGCGAAGGATGGGTCTGGCCACGCTGCCGCGGAACGCTCCAAGTAGTTGGACCGTGCCGTACCACCTGTCCCTGGTGGAAAAATTTATGCAGAAAAACACCTTTGACCACAAGTCCATCAGGCAGTGGTCAGCACGTAACGTCCTAGAGGCCCTGAGGGATAAGGAGAGGGTGGACCCTGTGGGATGGTTCCCCGAGCAGACCGTCAAAGTCATTTGGCAGAATGCCTCATCGCCAGAACTTTCCAACAAGCACCAAGACGTAGCTTGGCTGGTGGTGAGAAAGGCCCTCCCCGTCAGATCCTTCCTACACGCCAGGAGTCTCACCCCCTCTGCACGATGCCCTCGAGGTGGCTGTGGTGGGGAAGAGACCGTTGTTCACCTCCTTGTGGATTGTGCCTTTGCAAAGAAAGTCTGGAGAGAGATGCAGTGGTTGCTGTCGAGGTTCATCCCGAGCAGTTCTGTGACACAGGACTCTGTGCTCTTCGGGCTGTTCCCAGGGACACACACCGAGACAAACATCAACTGCAGCTGGAGGATCATCAACTCGGTGAAAGACGCGCTTTGGTCTGCCCGAAACTTGTTGGTCTTCCAGCACAAAGAGTTGTCCCCGACCGATTGTTGCGGACTGGCACAATCCAAAGTCCAGGACTACGTGCTGAGGGACGCACTAAAGCTTGGGGCAGCTGCCGCAAAGGCGCAATGGGGAAGGGTCGCTGTCTAAGACCTTTCTACCACAGCGCACCGAGAGACTGGGAACTGTTTAGAGCCCCTCGGGCTGTACAGATCAAAATGAAAGGCTGTAAATGACTGTAATATTGTTTGTACTGATGCACCTGGTGATACATTTTGTAAAAGTTTAACCTGGATTGTACCCTTGTAATGTTGTTTTTGAAATGGTTTTGAATGTGATTGAAGATTTTTATGAATAAAGTATATTTTTACAAAAAAAAAAAAAAAAATCTGTTCTTATCAGTTTAATATCTGATACGTCCCTTATCTGGGGACCATATATTAAATTGATTTTTGGAGCAGGGAGATGGAATAGGGGCTTGCTCCGTCCACTCCACGCATCGACCCGGTATTGCAGTATTTCTGGGAATGGTGCACCACCCCTTTCCAGGGGATTTTCAATGCTAAAAATAGATTTCTTACAAACATCTGCTTTCTTTACTTTTCAACATGCACATCTTTCAAAACACAACTTTCTTTCTTTCTCATCGCTTCTCGGCCTTTCGGCTAAGATCAAGTGTTGCAGGGGCGACACCATGGTCCTGCCAAGGCAAGGTCGGGATGGAAGGCCGATAACCAATCGCAATCCGAATTCATACCGTGGGTTACCTATCACCGTCCGAGTCACGGTGAACCACAGCGACGAAGGAGGATCACCTATGGATCGGGGCTTCTTCACCAGGAGGATCCTGTTGAAGGCGTGCGGCTTCCAAGCTACGGAGATCTTCACCCTGCATGACTCCCGCAAAGGTGGTTATTTTGACGTGACGTTCAAGCGGGTGGCAGACTGCGTCCGGCTCCTGAGGGTGTTCGAGGAGAAGAGAGACCTGCCGGAGATGAAGATCCTGACGGCGGAGCCGCACTTTTCTCTGCCGTTGCAACGGGAACGTGAGGTGATGGTGCATGTGTACAACCCCTTCGTCCCTGTCGCCGACGTGGTCACCTTCCTCACCAGGTACTTCGATAAGGTGGGGAGCGGCACCGAGATTCGAGACGACTTCGGGATCTGGACAGGCAAACACCTGTTTAAGGTCACGCTAAAGACCGATGGTAAGGGAGCCATTTTCCACCCTCCTTCCAGTTTCGCTATCGGGGGAAACCGGGGCTACCTGGTCTACGCTGGGCAACCCAAGCATTGTCGCTCATGCGGCAAGGCTGGCCATGTGGCGGCCAACTGCAGCGCCTCCCTCTGCAAGATCTGCAAACAGGAAGGGCACCAGACAAAAGACTGCAAACAGGCCAAGTGCTGGAACCTGTGTGGCGAGGCAAGTCACCTCTACAGGACCTGCCCCAAACGCTGCCGTACCTACGCACAGGCAGCCAAAGCCGACCACGGGGAAGCAGAAGAAATGTTCCGTGTCACTCCAACCACCAAGGCCCCCAGGGAGCTCAACGGGACAAAGGAGGACACAGAGAGAGACAAGGTGGAGAAAGAGATTGAGGCAACAGAGAGCCAATCAACAGCACTACCCCCTGAACCTTCCAGTCCTCAGGACAGCGAATCAATGGAGGAGGAGGCAGCAGTGGAAAAGCAGCAGGGGGAGTGGCGGACGGTGAAGAACAAGAAAAGTAAGAGGGAGCGAAGAAGAAGCAAAGGCGTTTCCCAGAGAAGCGGCAAGAGGCGTCTCCCATCCGACACGGATGACAAGGGCAGCAGCTCTTCGGATGATGAAGTGCCAGAGCGGCACCGACAGAAGAGGCGGCAAAGCTCCAGGGCGTTGGAGGACGAGACACCCGAGCTCCAGAAAATTGGAGACAACAAGGAGACCAACGCACCCCAACTTTGCCTGCAACCTGAGGAGGCCAGTGCACCACAGCCCCTGGAATCTGGGAGCAGTGAGGCAATCATCGCACCCCAGCTCCAGGAAGCCGGGAACAGCAACCCCCCAGAGGGGGTGAGTTTTGGAGAAGCTTCTCCAGCAAAGGTCATCTCAAAATCCGCTCACTACG